>NC_092735.1:5349302-5514257 GCF_047496885.1 Scyliorhinus torazame
CCCTCCCCCCCTGTCCCTCCCTCCCCCCCTGTCCCTCCCTCCCCCCTGTCCCTCCTCTCCCCCTGTCCCTCCCTCCCCCCTGTCCCTCCTCCCCCCTGTCCCTCCCTCCCCCCTGTCCCTCCCCTCCCCCCTGTCCCTCCCTCCCCCCTGTCCCTCCCTCCCCCCTGTCCCTCCCTCCCCCCTGTCCCTCCCTCCCCCCTGTCCCTCCCTCCCCCTGTCCCCTCCCCCTCCCTCCTCCCCCCTGTCCCTCCCTCCCCCCTGTCCCTCCCTCCCCCCTGTCCCTCCCTCCCCCCTGTCCCTCCCTCCCCCCTGTCCTCCTCCCCCCTGTCCCTCCTCCCCCTGTCCCTCCCTCCCCCCTGTCCCTCCCTCCCCTGTCCCTCCCTCCCCCTGTCCCTCCTCCCCCTGTCCCTCCCTCTCCCCCTGTCCCTCCCTCCCCCTGTCCTCCCTCCCCCTGTCCCTCCCTCCCCCTGTCCCTCCCTCCCCTGTCCCTCCCTCCCCCTGTCCCTCCCTCCCCCTGTCCCTCCCTCCCCCTGCCCCTCCCTCCCCTGCCCCTCCCTCCCCTGCCCTCCCCTCCCCCTTCCCCTCCCTCCCCTCCCCCTTCCCCTCCCTCCCTCCCCCTTCCCCTTCCCCTCCCTCCCCCTTCCCCTCCCTCCCCTCCCCCTTCCCCTCCCTCCCCCTTCCCCTCCCTCCCCCTTCCCCTCCCTCCCCCTTCCCCCCCCTTCCACCCCTCCCCCTTCCACCCTTCCCCCTCCCCCTTCCACCCTTCCCCCTCCCCCCCCTTTCCCACCCCTCCTCTTTCCCACCCCTCCCCCTCCCCTTCTCCTCCATCCTGGCAGTAGTGGCCAGGATATAACATGGCTTAGGATAACAATTGAGAAGAACTTAAGCACCGACAAAGACTGAGGTGATCGATTGGAGATTGGAAACAGAACTTGAGGAAATGAAATAGACGATGTTGGTTGGCAAGCAGTGACGTAGAACAGCAATGGACAATTTAAAATTGAACTAAAATATATTCTGCTATAAAGCGAGAACAAAATAATCACCAATAAAGGCAAAGGAAGATTTGAAGGTCCGAACCGGGTTTGTATTATACACACGAGCAAGACTGAGAATATTTGAGGAAAATATGATGATATCAGGAGAGTATGAAAAATAGAGTTGGGGGAAGACATAGGAAGTCTGAGGTTCAATGCTCAAAGAGTTGGAAGAGAGAATCAGATATTAACTTGGTGTAAAATCCCTGTCTCCGATGAGTTCCACCCTGAATTCTAAAAAGAATTCGGGGAAGGGACAAGAGAGACACTTTTACATATTTCATAATTTATTCGAAAAATGTTGTAGTGCCAGAGGGCTAGCGGGTAGTTGACCACAGAAACCTTACAGCACACAAGGAGGCCATTCGGCCCAGCTTGTCCATGCCAGCCCGAGGACACCCAGTGTCCTTTCTAATCCCACCTTCCTGCACCCGGCCCACAGCCCTGTAGCTGACAGCACTTAAGGTGCAGAACCAGGTACTTTTTAAAAGAGTTTAGGATCCCTGCCTCCACCACCAACTCGGGCAGCGAATTCCAGACTCCCACTACCCTCTGCGTAAAAACATTCTTCCTCGTGTCCCCTCTACACCTTCTGCCTCTTATGTTGAATCTCTGTCCCCTGGTTCTAGAATTCTCCACCAAGGGAAACAATTTTATTCTGTCCACTCTATCTCTTCCCCTCATAATTTTGTTCACCTCAATTAAATCACCCCTCAGCCTCCTTTGTTCCGAGGAAAATAACCCCAGTCTGTCCAGTCTCTCCTCCTGGCCACACTTTTCTCACCCTGGCAACATTCCTGTAAACCTCCTGGTCCCATCATTGTGATTGAGGCTAATGGCTGCCGTCAGCAGGGAAGCTGTCTGAGAACTGACCTAAAGACACTCGAGTGGCTGCTGTGGGGGGAGAATCTCAACATTTAACTCCTTTGGATAGGCCGTCCACACCTTGCCACTCTCGGCTTGCACCCAGTGACGATTGTGATGTTTTATTCTCCTCAGGAAAGCTCCAGGAGTCAACAGATGGACGATTTGTTTGACATCCTCATTGAAAGTGGAGGTAAGCTAATGGTGACAACATATATTTCTGTTCTGTAAAAACCTTTCACACCAGGCTGTTCAAGAATTCTGTCCTTGTGATCTCATGTGCATCATGAAACCTCTGGCTGGTGGTGGTCGAGACAGGGGTGGGGTGCATGTATAGCAGTAAATTCACACACTCTCCCTAATCCCACGAGTTGTACTGGGCTGCAACACCGAATAGTTTAGCATCCATTCTCCAAAGTTCTGGAGTTTCCTCCCTAACTCTTTCCACCTCTCTACCACTCATCTTTATAAGCTCCATAACTCTTTGACCACAGTTTGGATCATCTCCGCTCGTATCTCCTGACCTGGCGCAGTGTCAAATTTTATCGGATCCCCTTACTGTGTTGCATCTGACGGTGTTTTAATATATTAACAGAGCTATATAAATGCAAATTGTTGCAGTTTACACTCCGCCGCACCCAAAGGTATCAAGTATCTCCGGTTGCTGAAATAACTTTCCGCCAATCAGGCGACTGTGTTGTGGACAATCCTTTCAAAACTCCCAGGCACCCAAACTTTCCAAAGTTCTGTTTAAGTTATCATCACTTCCCTACTTTTACATTTGATCCTTCAGGAGAAACCCTACTGTTCTATTCTGGCCTCACCAACTTGTGTTGCTAGTTTCAGCAGTTTATGTGTCCGTATTTCCCAGATCCTTGCTGCTCCTCTGCCCAATTTAATTTGTTGCCTTTCCAGAATGAATTGGCCTCCATATTCCTCCGGCCAAAGTGAACCAGTTATCCAGGAGAAGTTGATTGTTTTTAAAATTCTTTGATGGGGATGTGGAAGTCGCTGGCCAGGCCAATGTTTGTAATCCATCCTTATTGTCATAGATAGATAGAGTCGTAGATGTTTACAGCATGGAAACAGGTCCTTCGGCCCAGCTTGTCCATGTCGTCCAGTTGCGATCACTAAGCTAGTCCCACTTGCCTGCATTTGGCCCATCTATTGTCCTTGAGAAGGTGGTGGTGAGGTGTCACCCTGAGCCGCTGCAGTCCATCCCCAGTGCTGTTAGGGAGGGTTTGGCCTGATCCAATCTCCCGGCAGGGACCTGGGTTCGATTCTGACCTTGGGTCACTGTCTGTGTGGAGTCTGCACGTTCTCCCCTTGTGTCTGCGTGGGTTTCCTCCGGGTGCTCCGGTTTCCTCCCACAGTCCAAAGATGTGCAGGTTAGGTGGATTGGCCATGATCAATTGCCCCTTATGCCCAAAGGTTAGGTGGGCTTAGGGCATAGTGTGGGTCTAGAATCATAGAATTTACAATGCAGAAGGAGGCGATTCGGCCACTCGAGTCTGCTCTGGCCATTGGAAGAGCATTCAACTCAAGTCCACACCGCCACCCTATCCCAGTAACCCCTCCTAACCTTTTTGGACACTAAGGGCAATTTAGAATGGCCAATCCACTTAACTGCACATAGAACATGCAGTGCATAGAACATGCAGTGCAGAAGGAGGCCATTCGGCCCATCAAGTCTGCACTGACTCACTTAAGCCCTCAATTCCACCCTATCCCCGTAACCCAATAACCCCTAACCTTTTTGGTCACTAAGGGCAATTTATCATGCCCAATCCACCTGACCTGCACGTCTTTGGACTGTGGGAGGAAACCGGAGGAAAGCCACGCAGACACAGGGAGAACGTGCAAACTCCGCACAGACAGTGACCCAGCGGGGAATCGAACCTGGAAGCCTGGCGCTGTGAAGCCACAGTGCTACCCCACTTGTGCTACCGTGCTGCCCACCTTTGGACTGTGGGAGGAAACCGGAGCACCCGGAGGAAACCCACGCAGACACGGGGAGAACGTGCAGACTCCGCACAGAATCGAACTTGGGACCCTAGAGATTTGAAGCAGCTGTGCTAACCACTGTAATACCGTGCCATCTCGGTTGAGTGCTCTTTGGAGGATCGGTGCTAACCTGATGAGCCGAATGGCCTTATGCACTGCAGGGATTCTCTGAATACTCTGGTACTGTTGACCAACTAATGCTGCTTGCTCCAGTTTGCCTGATGTGGTTAATTTATTTTCCCACCCATCTATCCAGATGTACAGTTATTTGGACGCCTCCAGCCATTTCTCTAGTATGAACCCAGGTAGTGAGCGCCATCTTGCTACTCCACTGTGGAGGGGGAATCATGGCCAACCCCAATCCTTTCTGGCTTGCTGTCTGTATTGTTACTTTCCAGCAGGTGTCAGTGCAGCACGGTAGCATTGTGGATAGCACAATTGCTTCACAGCTCCAGGGTCCCAGGTTCGATTCCAGCTTGGGTCACTGTCTGTGCGGAAGTCTGCACATCCTCCCCGTGTCTGCGTGGGTTTCCTCCGGGTGCTCCGGTTTCCTCCCACAGTCCAAAGATGTGCAGGTTAGGTGGATTTGACCATGATAAATTGCCCTTAGTGTCCAAAATTGCCCTTAGTATTGGGTGGGGTTACTGGGTTATGGGGATGGGGTGGAGGTGTCGACCTTGGGTAGGGTGCTCTTTCCAAGAGCCGGTGCAGACTCGATGGGCCGAATGGCCTCCTTCTGCTCTGTAAATTCTATGATAATCTATGATAATGACCAGGAGAATAGTTTTAGATTTGTGTCGCTCTGAGACACAAGATGCCTGAGGTCAATTCTGCCGCAACTACCTGAACGTCTCCCCGTCCTGAGTAGTCGGGGAACCCCGAGATACATTGGGAGGTGGAGACGGGACCACCCAAATTGCAGTGTTGAGGACCTGAAGCTGGGGTAGTGGGAATAAGACGTGAACAAAGCACTGATTTATTTTCTTCTTCATTGACAGAAATTTCACTCAACGCCAAGGATGTTTCCACGTCTTTAAGCACCCCGTCTCCAGGCAACATTTCGCCCACCCTCGCCATGTCCCCGCCAGCAGCTGGCAAAACCCCGCTGCCATCCCCGCAGTTGTTGATGGAGCCCATCAGCGACAGTCAGTCCAGCGACCGAGAGAGCCGACTGGAGGACTTCCTCGTAAGCACCACGGGCGTTCCACTATTATCGGTGGATCACGACGGGACCGAACCCCTCTCCCTCATTGACGACTTACACAACCAAATGCTGAGCAGTTCCAGTATCCTGGAGCACCCGCACTCACCCATGGACACTTCTGACCTGCACTTCACTGCGGACAGCACCAGCCTAACCCTGGACCTTGCCGACACTAACTTGGACAACATGGAGTGGCTGGACCTTACGATGGGCACCTCTTCTGTGGGCCTTGCTCCTTTGAGCTCTGTAACATCTAGTGTCTTCTCCACTGACTTTCTAGACAGTCACGATTTGCAGTTACACTGGGATTAACATCAACAGCTAAAACATTGAGGGCGAACCTTCGCAAATCCTCCTGGCCGCTGTGGGCCGAACCTGAATTAAATCCGGGCCCTTCGGCGTTTGCTCTTTGCTGTCACTTGACCAGGAACAACACACACGCTGGGAATGCAGATCCCTTTGTGAAGCATCTAAGGATCTTCTCTGTTTAAAATTCGCAGGCAAGAATGGGCTGGAGCTGTGGGCTGAAATCTGAGCCCGACCACCATTGCTGGGGGGGGGATCTACAACTGGATCAGGTTCCCAACTAGAAGATAGACCTTCTCAAAGATTGACCTGACAGCATGGGTTTCTTGGACCCTTGCACCTTCACGAGGCTTCTGGACCTGGTCCAATGCAACAGGATCACACGCTCCGTGCCTATTCATGATTTGGTTTCTACATTGCCAAGGTTGTGTTTTTGCACTGATTGGGGCATGATTTAAAAAAACAACTTTCAAATCAAAAACCCAAAGGCACACTCACTGAGCAGGGATCAGAATTAACTGCACCCACCAACGTGTTCAGGACAAGTCTGAATGTTGTTGTCTGCACCTGGGACAGATACCTCAGTGCTGCATTATTAATCTTTTTAAGATCGCGAAACAAGACCTACGTTTGAGTAGCTCGGGATGTAATTGCAGCGTTTTGACTTGTGCCCGAGAGAGAGAGAGAGAGACTGGCATTGTTTGTTTTAGCCTGAGGAGAGGTAGTGTTTAGCCCTGGGGCATCCCTCGCTGCATCTTAATGTGCCATCCATTCTCGAGTTGAATTTTGAGCTGTGTTATTGGATTCGGCGAGGCTGCTCTCGTGGGCACCCCAAGGAGAGCTGGCACTTGGCTCGAGTGATTTCTAATTTACCGAGTCCAAAAGTGTGCACAAAAAAAAAGTCTGCAAACAAAAATCAAGTTTTGTCCTGTTCTCGGACATGGAAATATTAGCCTACCATGGGCCGAATCCAGACAAGTCCCAGAGTTATGCTAGGAAAGCAGCAGAGCTAATACGCTGCTGGTTTTTACAGTGTTGATAGTTGGATCGAAGTTCCAGGGCAGGGTGACGCTTGTGAGCGGCATTCAGTGCAGACTGTGCATGACAGATAAATAGCTTTCAACTGCCAACTGAGGTCTCGGTGAGCCAGGTGCAGGTCTCTGGGCCCTTTGGTTTTGGGGAGGGGTGGGCATGCCCTGATTTTGTTGCCTCGTTCGCTCAAGCTGTGCTGGAAGTGTCTTCACTGTGCACCGTGATCTTCAAAGTGAGTGGGGGATTGACCAGTCATGGGTTAGATGTCGGGCAGCGCAAGCAGTCAACAGCTCTTGCCAGTCTGGTAGTGAGACTGAAAGGCATTTAAAATTCTATCGCAAGAGAAGTTTCCCAAATCTTTCTTGACAGCTTTTGCAAGGGTTTCTATTGAAACTGTTAAGTTGCAATCATCTAGAATGTAAAGCAATTGCACACTAAAATGTGCAGTTTAATCATCTCTGTGTGTAGGCCGCATAGTTGACTTCAGCTAAATGGATTTCACTGATAGTAACACGGGTGTCTGCGGCCCACATTTAACTTAAAGTCTTGAAAATGGGCACCAAATGACAACTTGTCCAGCCTTGTAGAGTAGCAATCAAAGACATTTCCTTTGAGGTTGCTAGTACCAGAGCTTGTGAAAAATGTCTCCTCCTTATGTGAGGAGTTTGAACATTGCTTCCGTCCACGACCAAGCTAATGCATTTCATCTTGGACCATTTGATCTTGCTGGCTGAGAATGGAATGACATTAGTTTTGGAGCTGGAGACGAGTGCGTGTATGTCTCCTAGATATGGATTAGACATTAAGCTAAAGGAGTTAAATGCAAATTACTGCGGATGCTGGAATCTGGAACAAATACAGAAAATTCTGGACAATCTCAGTGGGTCTGACAGTGTCTGAGGAAAGAGAAGGGAGCTGACGTTTCCAGTCTGGGTGACTCTTTGTCAAAACTAAAGGAGACTTGAAGGGCAAGAGACTTTGGAGAATTGCAGATGATGGTGGAGGGATGAAACTAGGTTGCAGAGCATGACAATTGCCCTGAATTCCTGGTTTTGACCGATCGGAGATTAGTAGGCCTAGACAATGGTGTGACTTTCAGAGTTGAAACACTCGCCGAATGTCACTTTTGCACACTTGCAGGCCTCGTGGTCAGAATCACTATTGCAAACTCGTGGCCAAGATGACCTTTACAGTAGCCAAAGTTGGAGTTACAGTGGCCATTATATAGCCCCCAAAAAAGAGATTGGGTGTAGCTGCTTTGGTCAGAAGGACTTTGCTTCTCTCCCCTTTCCCCATCGGCTCCTCATTGACGTGGGGAAGTCAGACAATAATAATCATAACCTTTTATTGTCACAAGTATGAAGTTACTGGTGAGAAGCCCCTAGTCTCCACATTCCGGCACCTGTTCGCGTACGCTGGTATGGGAATTGAACCCGCGCTGCTGGCTTGTTCTGCATCACAAACCAGCTGTCTAGCCCGCTGAGCTAACACGGCTTGATTCCTTTGCTTTCTGTGAATTTTCATCGTGCTCGGCATTGCAAGGAAGGACAGCTGCTCCATTCGGGTATCCGGTGCTTCACTGAACCAAGTGGAATTTTGCCCACAATATGACGGGTGGCAGAGGAAAACCAGGTGTAACTTATTTTGAAGGGGGGGGTTCAGGTCATCGTGTGGTGGCAATTCGATCTATTAATCCAGATACAGAAGAGCACCTTATTGCAAATATTGCCAGTGTGCCTATTGAAGCAGAAAGAAGATGGTTATTGTTAGTTCCCAATCCCAGCTGTGTTTAACATCTTTGTGTTGGGTTTGGTGTATTTTGAGTCTGTTTAGTGCCAGTGGATTCCTCTGCGTCCCTTCAACAAAAGCTCTGAGTTTATTTTTAATGCACTGCATATTCCTCTTTCACAAATTCCCGTGTGCACTATTAGAATTAATTAGGTTCTACTAAGGCGCCTGGCCTGCTTCAATAGAGAGTTTCAATCCCTTTGCCCGAGGAATCTTGTTCTTGGTTGACCAATGCAAAGCAAATTATTTTTAATATTTGGATAGTTTGAGTCATTTTCACTGCAATACTTTCACTCGCAATTTCAATAATCAGTGTAAATAATCTTCTCGGTAATCAATACCGTTCTGTTGTTCTCTGGCAGTAAGACCTCTGCACGCAGCATTTCTGAGCAATTTGAAAGAAAAGGTGGGTTTCGAACATCTTGCTGCGACCTGAATTCCCCACCCTCTAGATAGGTCCTCCAATGGTCAAAGTGCTTTCCGCTCAGTACCAGATCATGTGAAGCTCTGACAGCAGAAGCCCGCTGACCATCCGTTGAATTTTACTGTCTGAGCCAAATCACTGGATGCAGGTTGTTTATTTTTTTAAATCCTGCGCGTTCTACACTCGATATTAATGGGAAGGAAGTTGTATCACGCAATTGTTGCAGCATATTTGGTCCTTTTGTGTTAGTTCGGTTGCCGAAACATAATCAGCGGCTTTTGGTGGCACCAACCAATATTATAGCAACTCTAGCAGGGCTGAATGTTGTCAGTGTTGTGTATGTTTGGGGATTGTAGATGCAGAAAATGTGCAATATTTGGTGGCTCCCCTGCCGTGCGCTCCAGCTGTATATCTGATGTGGGTTTTGTAAAGGTTTCCCCGGTAGGGGATTGTGATCAGCACTGGGTGTTAGCTGCAATCTGAGACAATCCAAGCCGAATCGTCTCAAACTGGTAGGAAGGCTCTCCCTGATATTGTAGTCATGGACCCTTGGCTTTGGAGACCAGAATTTAACTGAAACACGGACAGGAGTGAAACTCTGCCCTAATGAGTGTGATTGTTTCTGTAAATCCGTTGTGTAATGAAGGCCTTTGCTCAGTTGGTATTGGCTCTGAACACGCAGCAGAGGGCGGGCGGGTTTGCCAAAGGCAATATCATCAGTTCCTTCCTCTTTGATGTCCTGCCCCCAGAGCTCAACATGCAGAATGCAAGATTGGGGTACACTAAGTTGGGCACCGTCTCCTCCTCCTCCCTCCTGATGTCTTCTCTCCACCTCATAATTCCTCTCCCACTCCAACCCCGAAAGAATCGTCAGATTTGCATTCCCCAACTCCTGCCTGACGTTTGCTTCTGATGGTGTCATGTATTTGAATGGAAAGTGCAGTTGAGTGTTGCAATGGGAAGGTTGGTATATACTCTTGCACTTCCTGATTCTCAGCATTGCACCATTGACGGCTGTGTCTTTAGATCGTCGGCATGAGATTCTGAAATTCCCTCCCGAAACCTCTCCGCCTCTCTCCCTCCTTTTAGGACGCTCTTTAAAACCTACCCCTTTGGCTCTCTGTATGTTGCTCAGTGTCTTGGTTTGGTTGTCTCTGTGACGTACCTCGGGATATTTTACTATCTTAACAGTAAGGTTCTCATCTCCAACTGCTGATCTCATGAAGGTTGACCTTTGTGCGTCTTGCCTGTAATTCTGCAGAACCCGGCCTGAGGTATTTAACATTCTGCCTACCATTCCTCTGATTCACTGCACTGTGTTTCACTGCAGTCGTTCCTCTTTCTCTCGGTTTTCATCCCAATCCCCCTGGACTCTGAGTTATGGTTTCACTGCTCCCAGCTACCCACTCAAGTGGTCTTTTTGGACTTGGCGCTTTGATTTTTAATCATTTTTTTCTCAGGATGTGAATGGAACTGGCAAGGCCTTACCTACTGTCGGTTCCTAATGGGGGGAAAATATGTTAGAGCTTCTGTTGCACACATTATAAAAGGAATGTACAGCACAGAAACAACCCACTCAGCTCAACTAGTCCCTGTTTATGCTCCGCACAATCTCCCTGCTGCCTGACTTCCTCTCACCCTAGCGAGACATTCTTCCGAAGAACAAAGAACAGTACAGCACAGGAACAGGCCCTTCGGCCCTCCAAGCCTGCGCCGACCATGCCCGTCTAACCCAAAACATTCTACATTTCCGGGGTCCGTATCCCTCTATTTCCATCCTATTTGTGTATTTATCAAGACGCCCCTTAAACGTCGCTATCGTCCCTGCTTCCACCACCTCCGGCAGCGAGTTCTAGGCACCATCTACCCTCTGTATAAAAACTTCCCTCACACATCTCCTCTAAACTTTGCCCCTCGCACCTTAAACCTATGTCCGCCAGTAATTGACCCTTCCACCCTGGGAAAATTCTTCTGACTATCCACTCTGTCCCTGCCCCTCATAATTCTGTAGACTTGGGCAGCACGGTGGCACAGTGGCTAGCATTGCTGCCTCATGGTGCTGAGTCCCAGGTTCGATCCCGGCCTCGGGTCACTGCCTGTGCGGAGTTTGCACGTTCTCCCCGTGTCTGCGTGGGTTTCCTCCGGGCGCTCCGGTTTCCTCCCACAGTTCAACAATGTGCCCTTAGTGTCCAAAAAGGTTGGGTGGGGTTGCTGGGTTACGGGGTTAGGATGGAAGTGTGGGCTTGGGTAGGGTGCTCTTTCCAAGAGCCAGAGCAACCCGTTGGGCCGAATGGCCTCCTGCACTGTCAATTCTATGAAAGAACATGGATTCTGTATTAACTATTCGATAATCCGGCGACTTCAAGGCTTTAAGGAGGGTTATGACAGCTGTTTTTGGACAGCTGTTTAATCCCTGTCACCTGTATCTTACGTTTGTACGTTTAGGCCTGTGTGTTTTGATTTGTGGCAGATTGAACCTGAAACGGTGGTGGTAGCTGATCCCAGTGAATAGCATTAAACGGAAGTTGGACAGATACTTGAGGTGATACTTGAAAACAGGAACGTGAGGCAAAACACAACCGCTCTTTCAAAGAGCCGCGATGGACTGAGTGGCCTCTTTCTGTGAAAGGTCACAGAGACGGCACGGTTGGCAGTTTCTAAGTGGTGGGACTGCCTCGAAGGGTGGCTTTGAATCCAGTCAAAAGCTTTAGAATTCATAGGAGAATCCATGGAACCACTGCAGTGCAGGAGGAGGCCATTCAGCCCATCGAGCCTGCACCGACCCTTTGAAAGAGCACCCTACCCCACCCCCCCTACCCCCGCCCTTGCCCTATCCCTGTAACCCCGCGCATTGATCATGGCCAATCCGCATAACCTGCTTATCTTTGGACACTGAGGGCAATTTACATTTCTCTTTTCACATAGGACTGGGAAAGGGCAGATTCACCAATCCCAGGGTCATTGCACGAGCCTTGGCTTTGAGAAATTCACTCCTGGGGAGTGCTTCATTGCTCCTGACTAGTATATATCATTGCTCCTGACTATCATATGTGGGGTGGAAGACTGGGACTGCTTAGCACAGGGCTAAATCGCTGGCTTTGAAAGCAGACCAAGGCAGGCCAGCAACACGGTTCAATTCCCGTACCAGCCTCCCCGAACAGGCGCCGGAATGTGGCGACTAGGGGCTTTTCACAGTAACTTCATTTGAAGCCTACTTGTGACAAAAAGCGATTTTCATACGTGGGGTGGGAGTTAATGGGGACGTGTGCTGTGGGGTGGGGGGTGGGGGTGGGGGGGGGGGGGTCAATCCTGTGAGGTAAAGGTGGCATTAATTTCTTAGCAACCAGATTAAATCTAAACTTAGGTGGTATTTTGGGGTTTTTCTTCAGGATCAAACCCCAAATTGCGGGTGATCTGGAAACGCAAAACACTGGAAATGCAAATCACTGGAAATGCAGGCTGGAGTGGAAAATGCGAGGTTACTTTAGAGACAGAATCCGAACTCCCACCCCGCGCTGAATGCCAGTTTCTGGTCTTTCAACACGCTCCTTGTTCAATTAATCCTGGAAGTGGCTTTGGTCCCTTTAAAATCTAGGTGTTCCTCGTCTTGATATAATTCTGACCATGCCTTCTGTACCACATTCCTCCAATATTGTGGGGTGGGGGGGGGGGGGGGGGGGGGCTGCTTCAGTGATCTTGGCTCATTTTGCTCTGATGTGGAGATGCCGGCGTTGGACTGGGGTGAGCACAAGAAAGAGCCGCGCTCCGAAAGCTACTGTTTGAAACAAACCTGTTGGACTTTAACCTGGTGTTGTAAGACTTCTTACTGTGCCCATTTTGCTATGGTGATAAGTACTTTAGGTCTCATTTAAGTGGATCAACAACTTGATTTATAAACTGCAGTTCATCAACCCTGTTGCAAATTGAATGCAATGCAAAATTAGTAATTGTTTTAAAAGTCTGACTTCTGGATGCTGTGAAGCCCACTTGCAGTTAGCTTGGTGCAACATACAATCCAACTCCAGCTCAATCCCAAACTGCTTCTTAAAAAGAGGGCTCCCAAGTACACATTTGGACTGTCGGATATGAACAATATTTTCCACAGCTAATGTTGCGGCCGAGGGGATTCCGCCAGTGCACTTGTGCCATTAACCTTGCTGCTCATTGATTACCAAGCACAGTACAAGCTTCAGTTGGCAGCAGAACTGCAGGTCTGCCAAGGGGGCATCGCAGTCTGCAGGTCCGAGCTCCAAACTGGTTGTTCAGTGAGGAGACTTAGGGCAGCAAGGAGATTTTACTGTAATTGTCTCTCCATCGAGCCTGGTCCCCTTAAATCTTGTAACACAGATGGAATGTAAAGCCAGACAGGAGAATTGAAACCTATTCTAAACTCATTGTTCTTGTTCACATCCCAAACCCTTTAAAATAAGTTGGGACATTATGCACTTGCTAAAGGTCCACTTTAATTATCACAGCTTCTGTGAATCGGAACAGAGATTAGCTTTTTTTTAAATTATGCTGGCGGTGGGCACTTTTCAATTATGCACTGTTTGACCTACCTTTAATTTTCTTGGGTGTCTGCACGGAGATTATTTTGTGGTGAGGTATTGATGAGTGAGGTATTTTGAACCAGTAAACTGGATTTACTCTCCGCTACTTTTGCCTGCATGCAGTGCCTGGAGGGGCCAGCCTTCCGTCTGAGCGACTGAGGAAAGGCCCCGTTTTGTGCACACTTGCTGTCCTGTTCTCTATCTCTCGATGCAGACAAAGAGATTGAATCACTGCAGATTGAGAGGGGGGGGTCAAGATCTCTTCAACTATCTATGGTTGAACAACTAATCTGGCCAAACGGCAATGCAGATTGGGTCTGCTTGATTAACAAGCTTTGACCCACCTCATGCTCCCGTGGGTGAATGTGCCTGAGCTGATCCAGACCAGGGGCATGTCCGGTTCAGTCCCCGGGCTCCTGAGCAGATAGTTGGTGCTGAAGTTGGCCTTTGCGTGGGATAGGGGGTCAGAGGTGTGGGGAGGGAGGGGATGTAGGCCAATCCGCTGGTCGCCACCCTCAGCAGCTCAGGGACACAGACAAATGTTCCAAACAACGTTAAACCACTCTGGAGGAGAGATTAAAACCTGAATTCCCCATGGGGGTTGTGTGGCTCACAACTAGTGGTATCAAAAGTAATGGAGCTTTCAAGCTGATGGTGGCTTCCTGCTTGCGATCGCCACATGGCATCTGCGCTGAGGTAGCTGAATGGCGAATTCTTGGGATGTGACACCAATTTAAAAAAACTTTAGAACACAGTTTGTTGGGTAGCGTTTCGAGCAGGGACAGGCAATTGCCCCCCACCCCCTCCGGGAGATCCAAGACTGGGGGCACTGAGTGGGAAACCAAGCTGGCAAACACAACTTTCCATATAAATTCCCAGACAGCGCTGGTTCCAAAGTGGCAAATTGGGAGTACAAACTCTTAATTAATGGGAGTACTGGGCAGCACGGTGACGCAGTGGGTTAGCACTGCTGCCTCAAGGTGCTGAGGTCCCAGGTTCGATCCTGGCTCTGGGTCACTGTCCGTGTGGAGTTTGCCCATTCTCCCCGTGTCTGCGCCCCCACAACCGAAAAATGTGCAAGCTCAGTGGATTGGCCACGCTAAATTGCCCCTTAATTGGGGAAAAAAATGAATTGGGTACTCTAAATTTAATTTTTTTTTAAATGAATGGGAGTACAGAATACAGCCACTAACTGGTTATTTGGTTAAACCTCATGGTCTGAAGTCTCGGGGGTCATAAAGCGGTGTTTTTATTTTTACAGAATTCGGATTGAATTGATGTTATGGGGGCTGGCTACAGGGCTGTTTGTGATGTCCGCTGACTAACAATATCCTTAGGTAGAATCTTGATGTTATTGAAAATTGACAGGAGCACATTTGGAACCCTCAGATTCAGGGAATATGTGGTGTGCCCAGCCCCAGCTTCACCACGGGATGATGGGACGCCCATTCTGGCTGTTCAGTTATTCACCAACGCCCTTTTCTACTCGATATACGATGTTAGTGTGGATTTTTCGACAAGTGCTGTAAACTGTGGGTGGGGGAGAAGGTAACGGGCGGCGGCACGGTGGTGCAGTGGTTAGCACTGGGTGGGGGGGGTGGTAATGACCGTTGATAACTGTCCAGCTCTAAACATCTGGCAGTGCTGGGAAATGAAGAATCAAGACCGTAAAATGTGTTCAATGGGGTTGGGAAGAACTTGGCGTGGAGTGTGAAGAGGAAGCAGTGAAAACAATGGTGCAAACCCAGGTGATCAAATCAAAGTGTTTTATTTTTGCCTATTCATTTATTTACCACTCAACACCTAACTACCTGAATTTCCATTTCCTGTGTTGTGAGATTTTGGGTGGAGTGGGGGGGTGGCATCCGCCTGGGTGATGAGCTAACTGGGCAGACACAACATTCGCACCCCCACGGTCACTCTGGCGGAGCCCTTGCTATTGGAGGGCTGCTGTGAGGCCAGAGACTCACTCCCAGAGCTCCCATCCCAATGGCTCGGCGTCTAAATGTGCCATCCAGATCAAAGGGTCCAATAGCACACTGGCATCTGTTCCTGAGGTTCTGGAGTGAGGCACCAGAGGGCCGGTGATATCTGTGGAAGTGTAACTCACCCCAGCAGGAGCCAGCACCTTGTGGGTGCAGCAAGGGAAATCTCAGCGGAGGGGGAGGGAAAGAGAAGGAGGCGCCACTGGAGGTCTCACCTGGAGAACATGAAATTGCTCATCGTTTCTTTCAACACAGCAGATGAAGCTCACCCTTCCAGAGGGGGCGCTGCTCGGTGAGCTGCAGGTGGGGCAGTTAGCTGGGCAGAGCCTAATAACCCTCAACATCGCCATCAGCCAAGGAAGGTGGCCTTTGCCAGTCACTTTACTGTGGGTCGCACAGGGACCCCCCCCCCCTCCCCCCAATCCCAAAAAGTGATATCGGCCCAACTTTGCATTGAAGAAGCAAATTCTGGGCCAGTGATCACCATGTCCGTGCCTGAGGGACAATCAGTCTCTTGCTGTACGCAAGCACTTTCTCAAATATTCTGTAACCGAGCGATAACCAATCATTTCCCCCGACAGGAGCTGGGCCCTCCCACCAGACAGATGTGTCAGAACTTTGTACAAACTCTTAACTCCTTTTGAAGCCACTATGAATGTGAGGTGTAAAACATTCACTGGGAACCATTTGGAGGAATGTATTTGGATTTTCCTTTTTAAATTGTAGTAACGCTGTCCGACCGGCCAGAAGCAAGGAAAAGGGGTGGGGTGGGGGGGAGAGAAAGCAGCTGTCATGAATGAATCTTACTGCTTGCTTTTGTTCTCTTTAAACATTTTTTTTTAACCGTCTGTAAACACTGTTTTGTGTTGAACTTTTTAAAAACTTTTTTTTAAAGAAGTATTTGTGTTTGTGGTTATTTGGGTTCCCTCTGCTTCTATTAAAGTCTTGAGTGATATCCAGTTAACTTTATCTTTCCCATCAGGTTTGCTGTAATGTGATGGTGCGATGTAGCTTTCACAGCCGGGCACACCACAGGGCCCCAGTTTGATTCCGTGACGAGTTTAGGCGGATTCGGTCAAGGCACCTGTTGCTGAGTTGGGGAGGGAGGGGAGGTGCAATCTCGACGGCCAAATGCCCTCCTCCTGCACTGTGGAAATAGAATCGGCCAACCTTCTCTGTACTTCGCCCTCCCATCGCCTTGGCCACGTTGGTCACTCTGTGAAAAGGTTTGTGGGCCGCGACTCCGTGCAGCCGAGCACGATGGGAGGTGTTTTCTCTTGCACGAGACATTAAACTGTTTGAACCCTCATGGGTAGATACATAAGATAAGAGTCAGCAAGGTCAACAGCACAGAAAAGGTCCATTGTGTCTGCGCCAGTCAAAAACAGCCAGCTAACTATTCTAATCTCATTTCCCAGCGCTTGACCCATCGCCTTGACTGCCCTGGCATCGCAAGTGTACATCCAAGTACTTCTGAAATGTTATGAGGGTCTCTGCCTCCACCACCCTTTCAGGCAGCAAGTTCCAGACTCCCAGCACCCTCTGGGTGAAAAGGTTTTTCCTCACGTCCCCTCTAAACCTCCCGTCCCTTACCTTAAATCTCTGCCCCCTGGTCATTGATCCCTCCACCAAGGGGAAAAGTTTCTTCCTGTCTACTCGATCTGTGCCCCTTCATAATTTTATACACCTCAATCACGACCCCCCCCCCCCCCCCCCCCCTCAGTCTCCTCTGCTCCAAGGAAAACAACCCCAGTCTATCCAATCTCTCTTCATCGCTAACACTCTCCAGCCCAGGCAAAATCCGGGTAAATCTCCTCTGCTCCCTTCCCAGTGGCGATCACATCCCTCCT
Organism: Scyliorhinus torazame; assembly: GCF_047496885.1. Lineage (NCBI taxonomy): Eukaryota > Metazoa > Chordata > Chondrichthyes > Carcharhiniformes > Scyliorhinidae > Scyliorhinus > Scyliorhinus torazame. Next base: position 5,366,347 of record NC_092735.1, read on the forward strand.
ATAATGTGGATTCCAGAACTGCTCACAACACTCTCGCTGTGGCCTACCCAATGTTTTATGCAGTTCCAGCGTAACCTCCCTGCTTACATGTTATATGTAGAGCTGGGAGTTCACCAGTCCTGGTCACAATACGCCTCTCACTGGGAGATTTGCCTGCTTACACAATTCTGAAGGAATTGAGTATCTGCTGAGGATGTGAAAGGTGCTGAATTGTGCTGGGTACAATATAACAGCACAGAAACGGCCACTTGTCCCAGCTAGTCTAGATTGGCATTAGCCCTCCCCCCACCACCACAGGCATCATGCCTTCCTGTCAATGTTATTTGCTTCAACCACTCCCACATGACGGTGAGTTCCACATTCCTACCACTAAAATTCTTCCTAAATTCTTTATTCGATCCCATTGATGGTCCCTGTTTTTGGCTTGCCCACGAGCGGAACTGCTTGCAACAAATTACTTGCGTATTTGTTTGCCAGGATCTCTGCCACATTTAGTTTCTTACACTCCGAGGACTAGAACAAAGAAAAATTACAGCACAGGAACAGGCCCTTCGGCCCTCCAAGCCTGCGCCGATCCAGATCCTCTGTCTAAAACTGTCAAAGAAAAATTACAGCAAAAGTGGCTTCTTTGCCCCTCCAACTAAGATTGACTATTTTGCTATGTTGAATTTAATTCGCCATTTATCTGCTCACTCTCCAAGCCAGTGTCTGTCTTCAGTTTGGTAAAGTGTTCCGTATTATTGCTTATTAACCTCCCGCCGCCCCGCCAAACTCCCCACCTCTCAGTTAGTGTTGCCTACAACAGGGTTTTTCAAACTCAGGGTCGTGACCCGCTGGTAGGTCGTGGGAGGGTCGCCGAGCGATCGGTTGTGGCGTTTCGATTGCGGGAAAAAGGCCGCGACCGGCTTTTAAGAATGCCGGCCCGGGCAGTCCCCGATAGTTTGCGGGGTGTGAGGGGGCGGCGCGAGGCTGAACTGTGTGCTGGTCATTGTGCCCAGCGGGGGGGGCAGGGGGGCATAGGCTGATGGGCGTCCGTGTGGGTGCGTGGCGCTAACAGTGGTGGCCCCAGCTTGGAGCTCCGCTCTAGTGCTCGTCCTCTGTGTGCTGTTCGGCTCGTCACCCTCCACTAATCAGCAGTACGCGACCTGTGGCTCCCTGGTCAACCTGTTCAACGGCCAGCAGTAGGTCCGCTTGCACTCCCACGACGATATGTATTGGTCGGGAAGTGGTCAGCAGTCTGTGACTGGGGTGGATGTAGCTATTGGACACTGAGAGGGAAGCCAGGCCAGGTTTGTCGGCAAGGAATACCGATCAAACGTGGCCAGTCAATACATGTCAACACAGGAAGAAACCTACACAGCCAGCACTTGGTGTCGCCACTCTCTGGAAACCAGGAAGTAAGTGCTTTTGGTGAGAATGGAGATGGAGATTACTTGAATGTTTGGATAGTGCAATGCAGTGGTTCCAGTAAGAAATATGGTGACATTGTATGTGTTTAATAAGTTACTTCATCTCGTCTAAAGTCATAGTTTGTAAAGTAAAAACAAGTTTGTACTTTTTTCTATAATTGGTTCAATTTCCAAAGACATGGAAATATATTGAAAACAAAGTTTGTGTGTAAATGTAAGGATGCACATGTTTAACTGAAATTGTTTTAATTTTTAACTCTTCCCCTGCACTGCACCTGACTCTGATCCTTCTCCCTTAATCTCAATGCTTGCTATTTCGCACTGACTCGGATTTCACATAATAAAATAAAACATTGATTTTCATGAGTTGTGAGTCGCGGCCCACAAGGCATTTGGTTGACTGTTGCCCACCCGCAGGGTCGCCACATTCCGCCGGCTTTCATCCAGGTATTTTGTTTTTCCTGTCTGCGTGACTGACGTGATTCGCACGTAAAGCGAGGGCGAGTGAAGTGAGGAGCGTGCTGAATGCTCACAACATTGACTGTGAGAGCAGTGCGCTGCCTCTGTGCTCAAAGTATAAATACTTATTTTGTTTTTACCTCTTGATGTTGAACTTTTAATCTACAAATGATGAAGCATTTCCTGCAACTTACGAAATATTCAGCGTGTGTTAAATGTTATTCAATCTTATTCATGGGGTCACGGTTCGTGAACGAGCCTCAATTTCAGTTTTGCGGTCCACTCACTAGCTTAGGTTGCCCATCACTGCTCTAGATCACTTCTCGGCCTTTTGGCTCAGATCAAGTGTAGTCTCATTTGATCGAGAGAAGCTGAGGATTTTGATGTCGATCGTGGATTGGAGAACTCGGAGGGATTGAAGTCGTCAAACAGGAAACGTTTGGAGCTCGGCTGCTATTGGTGGATCTACATGCTGGCCTGAACCTCTGGTTTAGGCCTAACGCCGATACAGTTCAGACCCAACGTATGAGCTATGGATGCAGCTGCATCCCGACCACCAGGCTGGGGAGTGCGAAACACTGTCCGAGTCACAGTGAAGAAAACTGAAGGAGAGTCACCTTTGGACCGGAAACACTTCGTGAAGCGGGTGCTGCTCTAGTGTTGTGCGTTTAAAGCAAGAGATCTTCTGCTTGCAAAACTTCCCCAACAATGGTTTTTTTGATGTCACCTTCAAGAGCGTCGCAGCGTGCATCAAATTCTTGAACGTCTTCAAGGAAAAAGGTAACCAGAGTCCCCTGTCAATCCTGACTGCGGAGCCTCTGTTTACGCTACCGTCGCAGCGAAATCGGGTTGTTACACTGCACACGTACAACCCCCACGTCCCTGTGTCTGATGTGCTCACGTTCCTCGCCAGGTACGCTGAGCTGAAAAGTGACAGCATGCAAGTGAAAGACACCTTCGGCATCTGGACAAGTGAGCACCAGATCAAGGTGACTCTGAGAACAGACAGCAACGGAACCATCCTGCATCCCCCCTCCAGTTTCGCTATTGGAGGAAATCGTGGCTACCTCTACTACGTGGGACAGCCACGAGTATGCCACACCTGTGGCAAAACGGGGCATGTTGCCGCAAACTGCAGTGTGACCTTCTGCAAAAATTGCAGGCAGGAGGGACACATGACTAAGGAGTGCAAGGAAGACAAGTGCTGCAACCTGTGTGGGGAGGCCGGCCATCTGTACAGGGCCTGCCCGAAACGCGGGGCGACATATGCTCAAATCATCAGCAGCGGAGTTAAAAAGGCGACCAGAGAGGAGGTGCATACACCCTCCACCGAAAAAGACACCACGGCACAGAATGCGGAAAAGCAACAGAAGGGCCCCCAACAAAAAGAGGAGGCCCCAGCACGCCCTGACAACCCAGCCCCAGCCCCATCTGGTGACGAACACTCAAAGGAAGAGGATGGGACAAAGAATAAAGAGCCCTGGGAAACCGTGAACAGGGACAAACGAAAGAGAAAACAAAAAAACAAACTGAAGAACCCCCCGAGGGGTAGTGGCAAAAAGCAACACCTTTCAGCCAGCGCACTTAGCGCCGACACCTCATCCGATGAGGGAAAACAGGACAAGAATCGGCCTCAAATAAAGAGGCAAAGCACCAACGTGGAACGGGAGGCACAGACCCCCCCCAGACCACCGACCGGGAAGAAAACAAGGTCACAGACCAACCCCCGATAGTAACGAGCAGCAACAACCCAGGCGAAGACCGGCCTGCAACCCCAACACCTACTGACTGCCACGACGAACACCAGGGCTACCCCCCCCCTCCCCCCCCCCCCCAATGCATCTGCATCCAAATCACAGGGCCAGTGCGGACCAGAACAGTTTTCTCAGCCCTGCAACTGTGCTAAAGTTTGCGAGCACCACTGGCATGCTGGGGAACATCCAACAGCTGGAACAGCCAACTGTATAGACTCTGGACTCTTGAGACTGGTAAATCTACCTTTTTATAATGGGTTTAAAAATTGCACCCATAAATGTGCGAAGCATCAAAGATACTTCGCGGTGTGTAGCCACACTCAACTATTTGGGAAATGTAAAAGCCGACCTACTGTTCCTGCAGGAGTGCGGAATTCCGCACCTCAGCCACTACAGGCGCTGGTCGAGCTGGTGGTCCCATGGGCCGTCCATCTGGTCAGGAGGAAACGACTGCCGCTCCTCCGGCCTGGGTATTCTGCTGCGGGGAGGCAACTTCACCATCTCTGACGTTAAGGAGGTGGTGGGCGGGCGCATCCTCGTAGCAGATGTGAAATACAAAAACACCCCTCTCAGACTTATTAATGTGTACGCCCCGGCCGTAAAAAGTGAGCGGCTGGCAGTCCTTCAGCAACTCCCACTGCTGTTGGCCACCTCCAAGCCGGTCATCCTGGGTGGTGACTTCAACTGCATCATCGATGCGGCTGGACGATCCAGCAGAGCCAACAGCAAACTAGACGCTACGTCCAGACTCCTGATGGAAACGGTAAAAGACGCCAAGCTGCTCGACGTCTGCAGCAACCCTGCAGACGGAGCGCAGCGTAGATACACATGGTCACGGCCAGAGGGGTCCGTCCGCTCCAGGATAGACTTCCTTTTTGTGTCCCGAGCTTTCACGGTCAGGTCCACCGACGTAACGCCGGTGTTCTTCTCTGACCACTGCCTCCTACTGGCCGACTGCCACCTGCAGGAAGACCAGGGGGTCGGCAGGGGGACATGGAAGCTAAATGTAAAACTGCTGACCCCTGAGAACCTTGAGGAACTCAGGAGGGATTACAAAGGTTGGAGAACCGTGAAACCCCTCTTTGACGCCCCACATCTCTGGTGGGAAGCAATCAAGGGGAATATCAAGAGGTTTTTCATCCTCAAGGGCGTTCAAAAGGTGAGAGAGAGACGAGGGGTCATGTCCAGGCTCCAGAAAAGTATGCAGAATTTGCTCCAGCTGCAGTCGATGGGGGTGGATGTCAAGGAGGATCTCCAAGAGGTGAAGAGCCAGCAAGCCTCGCTCTACACCTCGGAGGCCTCCAAGGTTATCTTCCGTTCCAGAGTCCGCTCCGTGGAGCAGGACGAAAAGTGCTCACGCTTCTTCTTCCAAAAGGTACACAGAGAGACCTCTGTGATCAGCAGCCTGAAGGAAGAAGATGGCTCTGTAAAGTCATCGCAGTCTGACATCCTGAGGATCAGCCAATCCTTTTATGCCTGACTGTATGACCTGAAGCCAACAGATAGCACTGTTTCCCAGACCTTCCTGTCGACTATCACGGAGGTCATAGGCGACAGCGGGCTGGAAAACCTGGACAAACCACTAACTCTGGACGAGTTGACAAAGGCCGCCAAGTCCTTCGAGACGAGTAAAACTCCCGGAAGCGACGGCTTACCGGTTGAGTTATATTCGGCTCTGTGGGACTGGATGGGCCCAGACCTGCTGGAAGTGTACGAGAGTATGCTTCTGGAAGGCAGCATGTCAGAGTCCATGAGGAAAGGCATCATCACCCTCATCTACAAGCAGAAGGGGGAAAGGGAAGAAATTCGAAATTGGCGACCCATTTCACTGTTGAATGTGGATTACAAAATTCTAGCCAAGGTCATCGCCAATCGGGTCAGGTCTGCTCTGGAGTCGGTGATCCACCCTGACCAAACCTGTGCTGTACCCGGCAGGAAGATCTCTGATAGCCTTGCGCTACTCAGGGATACGATCGCCTACGTGCAGGACAGGAGGGTGGACACTTGCCTCATCAGCCTTGACCAGGAGAAGGTTTTTGACAGAATATCGCACACCTACATGATGGATGTGCTCTCCAAAATGGGGTTTGGGGAGGGAATTCGCAATTGGATCAAACTGCTCTACACAAACATCTATAGCGCAGTCTCAATCAATGGGTGGGAATCAGAAAAGATCCAGATCAAATCTGGAGTCAGGCAGGGCTGCCCTCTCTCCTCTGCCCTTTTTGTGTGCTGCATAGAACCTTTTGCCGAGTCCATCAGGAAGGATCCGGGTATAAGGGGAGTGACGATCCCAGGCAGTGGAGGCATGCAAGTCAAGGCCTCCCTGTACATGGACGACGTTGCCGTCTTCTGCTCGGATCCTGCGTCTGTGCGCAGGCTCTTGACCACCTGCGACCAGCTTGAACTGGCCTCGGGAGCCAAGGTAAACCGTGGCAAGAGCGAGGCCATGTTCTTTGGAAACTGGGCTGACCGGTCCTTTGTCCCCTTCACTGTCAGGTCAGATTACCTGAAGGTGCTGGGGATATGGTTCGGAGCTGCTGGGGCGTGCACCAAAACCTGGGAGGAGCGCTTAGCAAAGGCAAGGCAGAAACTGGGCTGGTGGGAGCAACGCTCCCCCTCCATTGCGGGCAAAACCCTGGTCATCAGGTGTGAGGTACTCTCGGTGCTACTGCACGTGGCGAAGGTCTGGCCCATAACCCGACCCTACGCCGCAGCAGTCACCCGGGCCATCTTCAAATTCATCTGGAGATCCAAGATGGACCGTGTCCGAAGGGACACCATGTACAAACCTCTGGAGAAGGGAGGGCGGAATGTACCCAACGCCTCCCTCATCCTGTTGGCCACCTTTGTGTCCAGCTGCATCAAGCTGTGCGTGGACCCCCAGTATGCAAACACCAAGTGTCACTACATACTGAGGTTCTACCTGTCCCCGGTGTTACGAAGGATGGGCCTGGCCTCATTGCTGCGGAACGCTCCAAGTAGTTGGACCGTCCCGTACCACCTGTCCTTTGTGGAAAAGTTTTTGAAGAAAAACACCTTTGACCACAAGGCAATGAAGCAGTGGTCAGCACGTAATGTCCTCGAGGCCCTCAAGGAAAAGGAGACCGTGGAGGACGTTGGACGGTTCCCTGAGCAGACTGCCAGAGTCATCTGGCAGAACGCCTCATCACCAGAACTTTCAAACAAGCCTCAAGACCTAGCTTGGCTGGTGGTGACAAGGGCCCTCCCTGTCAGATTCTTCATGCACACCCGAAGGCTCTGCGCCAATGCATGCTGCCCTCGGAGTGGCTGTGGGAGAAATGAGACGGTCACACACCTCCTTGTGGAATGTGCCTTTGCAAAGAAGGTCTGGAGAGAGGTGCAGTGGTATTTGTCAAGGTTTATCCCGAACAGATCTGTGACACAGGACTCTGTGCTCTACGGACTGTTTCCAGGGACACACACCGAGACAAATATCAACTGCTGCTGGAAGGTCATCAACTCGGTGAAAGACGCTCTTTGGTCTGCCCGAAACTTGCTGATCTTCCAGTGCAAAGAATTGTCCTCGACCGAGTGTTGCAGACTGGCACATTCCAAGGTCCAGGACTACGTGCTGAGGGACGCACTCAAGCTTGGGGCAGCTGCCGCCAAGGCGCAATGGGGAAAGACCACTGTGCAAGGTCTTTCCAGCAAATGTACACCGAGGGGCGGGTAACAGTGTAAACCCCCTCGGTCTGGGCAACCAACACTCCAATGTATAGAACAAACATGACAATGTAAATATTTAAGAAGGAATTGTAATGTAAAGAGTGATATGTGAATAATAATATCAAAATTGAATGGAAGAAAGTCAAGGCAATGTGTAACTCTGCCGGAAATGTACAGTCAAGACAATTTGAAATGTTTCTGTAATGCTTATGATAAATTTTATGAATAAAGTTTATTTTTTGAAAAAAAAGGAAAAAAAAATCACTGCTCTAGACCAATCAGAATAAAGGTGTGTAAACATGTGAGAATCATGCAGTAACAAAAACAGACGCATTGAGGCAACAGGGACGTGCTGGATGAGATTTTTAAAGGAGGGTTGTTGAATTAAAATTGCAAGCTAATGACAATTCCGACAGTGCAGGCACTGAAGTGCATGTCCATTTCATCCTTTAACTACTTAATTGAGCCCCTGAACCATGTAAGGAATAGGCCTACATCAGTACCTTTCCATCCTCCATTGAAGAACAAAGAAAGGTACAGCCCCTTGGCCTTACAAGCCTGCGCTGACCATGCTGCCCGTCTAGCCCAAAACCTTCTACACCTTTGGGGTCTGTATCCCTCTATTCCCAGTACTTGGAGATGTGAGAGCCGGATGAATTGAACAGGTATTTTGCATCACTGAATCCAGAAGGTGGTTTGTGGAGGAGCTGTTGTCGTGTGACAGTTAAACCCTAAACACTTCTTCAGTGTTTCCCTCCCTACCTCCTCTAACCAAAAAAAAACAAGGATCCCAATCGAGTAAAGATCAAGAGGGAGACTTGAGGGCAGGTAGAAGTAGAAAGAAGTTGAACCGTGACGTCACAGCCTGCAGGTAAGTGATTGGCTGGTGACTGGTAAGTAGTTTTTTTTTCCCTGAGGTGTGTTGATAAAGTAAGGTTTTTCTATTTCTATTTTTTTTTATCATGTGATTGGTAACAATTTTTCTTTTTTTTCCCCCCTTTTTCGTTTATCTATTATTTGATATTATAGTTGGACTAAATTGAACTTAAGATTAAAAATGGCAGGAGATCTTCCGGGTGCGGCGATGACCAGCTGAGTCGCACGTTTCGGCAGCTCGCGGTGAAACGGACTTTTGGGCTCTTGATAGGAGCCCCAACGGCAATTTTAACGGCTAAAAACACCGTGCGGTAAACCAGGAGGGTGTTCCCCCTGGACACGGATGAAAAAAGGAGGAGAAAGTGGCCGGATTGCAGTGGATCCTTTAGAACAGTGGCAAGGAAGGCAAGCAAAAACCAAGATGGCGTCGGAAGGTGGCAGTTTAACATGGGGCCCTGAACAACAAGAGTTCTTGAAATGCTGTGTGGAAGAGCTCAAAAAGGAAATGAAGAAAGAGCTGTTGGCCCCGATACTACAGGCGATTGAAGGGATAAAGGAGGAACAAAAAACCCAGGAGCGGGAGCTTCGGGTCGTGAAGGCAAAGGCAGCCGAGAATGAGGACGACATACAGGGCCTGGTGGTGAAGACGGAGACACATGAGGCACATCAGAAACGATGTGTGGAAAGGTTGGAGGCACTGGAGAACAACGCAAGGAGGAACAACCTGAGGATTCTTGGTCTTCCTGAAGGTGTGGAGGGAGCGGACGTCGGGGCATATGTGAGCACGATGCTGCACTCGTTAATGGGAGCGGAGGCCCCGGCGTGTCCGTTGGAGGTGGAGGGAGCGTACCGAGTGATGGCGCGAGGGCCGAGAGCAGGAGAAATTCCCAGAGCCATAGTGGTGAGATTCCTCCGTTTTAAGGATAGAGAAATGGTCCTTAGATGGGCAAAGAAAACTCGGAGCAGTAAATGGGAGAACGCGGTGATCCGCGTTTATCGAGACTGGAGTGCGGAGGCGGCGAGAAGGAGGGCGAGCTTTAATCGGGCCAAGGCGGTGCTTCATAAAAAGAAGATAAAATTTGGAATGCTGCAACCGGCAAGACTGTGGGTCACATATCGAGGGAGGCACCACTACTTTGAGATGGCGGATGAAGCGTGGACTTTTATTGTGGAAGAAAAACTGGAATGAGCGGGTTATTAAAAAGAACGTTTGAACAAAGTGGTGGGGCAAAGAGGGGGGTTAAAAAGGGGGGAAAGAGGAGTTTTATGTACTAATCCTCGATGTGGTAACTTTTCTCTCTCCCACAGGTGGTGATGGGGGGAGGTGGAGGAGATGGGGCTTTGGCCATTGGGGGCGGGGCCAAGGGAGAAGCGCGGGCTTGGTTCCCGCGCTATGATAATCATGGCGGGAATAGAGAAGCAGGAAGGAGGGGGCGTCGCACGGTGCGAGCCGAGGTCACGGGGGGAAGCCGAGGTCGGCCAGAGTTTGCTGACTTCTGGGAGAAACATGGGGGGAGTAATTACGCTAGCGGGGGATCTAGCGGGGGGGGTGGGAGGGGGGAATTACTGGGTTGCTGCTGCTGGGGAGAGGGGGGAGCTGATATGGGAGGGGATGGGCGGGGGGGGCACCGCCTGGGGGAGATACAGCTGCGTGGGAACCGGGTGAGGAGCTGGAAAAAGGTGATGGCTAATCGACAAGGGGGGGGTAGGAAGCCCCCCAACCCGGCTGATCATGTGGAACGTGAGGGCTGAACGGGCCGATAAAGAGGGCATGGGTACTCGCACACCTTAACCACATCTGCCTTAAGTTTCTTATGTTACAGGAAACGCACCTGAAACTGATAGACCAGGTTAGGCTACGCAAAGGATGGGTGGGGCAGGTGTTCCATTCGGGGCTAGATGCGAAAAACAGGGGTGGCTATATCAGTGGGGAAGCGGGTAATGTTCGAGGGAAAGACTATAGTGGCGGATAACGGGGGCAGATACGTGATGGTGAGTGGCAAACTACAGGGGGAGACGGTGGTTTTGGTAAACGTATATGCCCCGAACTGGGATGATGCCAATTTTATGAGGCGGATGCTAGGACGCATTCCGGACCTAGAGATGGGAAAGCTGATAATGGGGGGAGATTTTAATACGGTGTTGGAACCAGGGCTGGATAGGTCGAAGTCCAGGACTGGAAGGAGGCCGGCAGCAGCCAAGGTACTTAAAGATTTTATGGAGAAGATGGGAGGTGTAGACCCGTGGAGATTTAGCAGACCTAGGAGTAAGGAGTTCTCGTTTTTCTCCTATGTCCATAAAGTCTACTCGCGAATAGATTTTTTTGTGCTGGGAAGGGCGTTGATCCCGAAGGTGAGAGGAACGGAGTATACGGCTATAGCCATTTCGGATCACGCTCCACACTGGGTAGACTTGGAGATAGGGGAGGAAACAGGAGGGCGCCCACCCTCGAAAATGGACATGGGACTAATGGCAGATGAGGGGGTGTGTCTAAGGGTGAGGGGGTGCATTGAAAAGTACTTGGAACTCAATGATAATGGGGAGGTCCAGGTGGGAGTGGTCTGGGAGGCATTGAAGGCGGTGGTTAGAGGGGAGCTGATATCAATAAGGGCACATAAAGGGAAGCAGGAGAGTAAGGAACGGGAGCGGTTGCTGCAAGAACTTTTGAGGGTGGACAGACAATATGCGGAAGCACCGGAGGAGGGACTGTACAGGGAAAGGCAAAGGCTACATGTAGAATTTGACTTGCTGACTACGGGCACTGCAGAGGCACAATGGAGGAAGGCACAGGGTGTACAGTACGAATATGGGGAGAAGGCGAGCAGGTTGCTGGCACACCAATTGAGGAAAAGGGGAGCAGCGAGGGAAATAGGGGGAGTGAGGGATGAGGAAGGAGAGATGGAGCGGGGACCGGAGAGAGTGAATGGAGTGTTCAAGACATTTTATAAAAAATTATATGAAGCTCAACCCCCGGATGGGAGGGAGAAAATGATGGGCTTCTTGGATCGGCTGGAATTTCCCAAGGTGGAAGAGCAGGAAAGGGTGGGACTGGGAGCACAGATCGAGGTAGAAGAAGTGGTGAAAGGAATTAGGAGCATGCAGGCGGGAAAGGCCCCGGGACCGGATGGATTTCCAGTTGAATTCTATAGAAAATATGTGGACTTGCTCGCCCCGGTATTGACGAGGACCTTTAATGAGGCAAAGGAAAGGGGACAACTGCCCCCGACTATGTCTGAAGCAACGATATCGCTTCTCTTAAAGAAGGAAAAGGACCCGCTACAATGCGGGTCCTATAGACCTATTTCCCTCCTAAATGTAGATGCCAAGATCCTGGCCAAGGTAATGGCAATGAGAATAGAGGAATGTGTCCCGGGGGTGGTCCACGAGGACCAAACTGGGTTTGTGAAGGGGAGACAGCTGAACACGAATATACGGAGGCTGTTGGGGTAATGATGATGGCCCCACCAGAGGGGGAAACGGAGATAGTAGTGGCAATGGATGCCGAGAAAGCATTTGATAGAGTGGAGTGGGATTATTTGTGGGAGGTGTTGAGGAGATTTGGTTTTGGAGAGGGGTATGTTAGATGGGTGCAGCTGTTGTATAGGGCCCCAGTGGCGAGCGTGGTCACGAATGGACGGGGATCTGCATATTTTCGGCTCCATAGAGGGACAAGGCAGGGATGCCCTCTGTCCCCATTATTGTTTGCACTGGCGATTGAGCCCCTGGCGATAGCGTTGAGGGGTTCCAAGTGGAGGGGAGTACTTAGAGGAGGAGAAGAACACCGGGTATCTTTGTATGCGGACGATTTGCTACTATACGTGGCAGACCCGGCGGAGGGGATGCCAGAAATAATGCGGATGTTTGGGGAGTTTTCAGGGTATAAATTGAACATGGGGAAAAGTGAGTTGTTTGTGGTGCATCCAGGGGAGCAGAGTAGAGAAATAGAGGACCTACCGTTGAGGAAGGTAACAAGGGACTTTCGTTACCTGGGGATCCAGATAGCCAAGAATTGGGGCACATTGCATCGGTTAAATTTAATGCGGTTGGTGGAACAAATGGAGGAGGATTTCAAGAGATGGGATATGGTATCCCTGTCACTGGCAGGGAAGGTGCAGGCGGTTAAGATGGTGGTCCTCCCGAGATTCCTCTTTGTGTTTCAGTGCCTCCCGGTGGTGATCACAAAGGCTTTTTTTAAAAGGATTGAAAAGAGCATCATGGGTTTTGTGTGGGCCGGGAAGACCCCGAGAGTGAGGAAGGGATTCTTACAGCGTAGCAGGGATAGGGGGGGGCTGGCACTACCGAGCCTAAGTGAGTATTATTGGGCCGCTAATATTTCAATGGTGAGTAAGTGGATGGGAGAGGAGGAGGGAGCGGCGTGGAAGAGATTAGAGAGGTCGTCCTGTAGGGGGACTAGCCTACAGGCTATGGTGACAGCCCCATTGCCGTTCTCACCGAGGAACTACACCACAAGCCCGGTGGTGGTGGCTACACTGAAAATTTGGGGACAGTGGAGACGGCATAGGGGAAAGACTGGAGCCTTGGGGGGGGGGTCCCCGATAAGAAACAACCATAGGTTTGCCCCGGGGGGAATGGATGGGGGATATGGAATGTGGCAAAGAGCAGGAATAACGCAACTGAAAGATCTGTTTGTGGATGGGAAGTTCGCGAGTCTGGGAGCGCTGACCAAGAAATATGGGTTGCCCCAAGGGAACGCATTCAGGTATATGCAACTGAGGGCTTTTGCGAGGCAACAGGTGAGGGAATTCCCGCAGCTCCCGACACAAGAGGTGCAGGACAGAGTGATCTCAAAGACATGGGTGGGGGATGGTAAGGTGTCAGATATATATAGGGAAATGAGGGACGAAGGGGAGACTATGGTAGATGAACTAAAAGGGAAATGGGAAGAAGAGCTGGGGGAGGAGATCGAGGAGGGGCTGTGGGCAGATGCCCTAAGCAGGGTAAACTCGTCGTCCTCGTGTGCCAGGCTAAGCCTGATTCAGTTTAAGGTATTACACAAGGCGCATATGACTGGAGCACAGCTCAGTAAATTTTTTGGGGTGGAGGATAGGTGTGCGAGGTGCTCGAGAAGCCCAGCGAATCATACCCATATGTTTTGGTCATGCCCGGCACTACAGGGGTTTTGGATGGGGGTGACAAAGGTGCTTTCAAAAGTAGTGGGGGTCCGGGTCGAACCAAGCTGGGGGTTGGCTATATTTGGGGTTGCACAAGAGCCGGGAGTGCAGGAGGCGAGAGAGGCTGATGTTTTGGCCTTTGCGTCCCTAGTAGCCCGGCGCAGGATATTGCTAATGTGGAAAGAAGCCAAGCCCCTGGGGGTGGAGACCTGGATAAATGACATGGCAGGGTTTATAAAGCTAGAGCGGGCGTTCCGGGTGCGGCGATGACCAGCTGAGTCGCACGTTTCGGCAGCTCCCTGTGAAACGGACTTTTGGGCTCTTGATAGGAGCCCCAACGGCAATTTTAACGGCTAAAAACACCGTGCGGTAAACCAGGAGGGTGTTCCCCCTGGACACGGATGGAAAAAGGAGAGGAAAGTGGCCGGATTGCAGCGGATCCTTTGGAACAACGGCAAGGAAGGCAAGCAAAAACCAAGATGGCGTCGGAAGGTGGCAGTTTCATATGGGGCCCTGAACAACAAGAGTTCTTGAAATGCTGCGTGGAGGAGATAAAAAAGGAAATGAAGAAAGAGTTGTTGGCCCCGATACTACAGGCGATCGAAGGGCTAAAGGAGGAACAAAAGACCCAGGAGCAGGAGCTTCGGGTCGTGAAGGCGAAAGCAGCCGAGAATGAGAACGATATACAGGGCCTGGTGGTGAAGTCGGAGATACAGGAGGCACACCAGAAACGATGTGTGGAGAGGTTGGAGGCACTGGAAAACAACGCAAGGAGGAACAACCTGAGGATTCTTGGCCTTCCTGAAGGTGTGGAGGGGGCGGACGTCGGGGCATATGTGAGCACGATGCTGCATTCGTTAATGGGAGCGGAGGCCCCGACGGGTCCGTTGGAGGTGGAGGGAGCATACCGAGTGATGGCGCGAGGACCGAGAGCAGGAGAAACTCCCAGAGCCATAGTGGTGAGATTCCTCCGTTTTAAGGATAGAGAAATGGTCCTTAGATGGGCGAAGAAAACTCGGTGTAGTAAATGGGAGAACGCGGTGATCCGCGTTTATCAAGACTGGAGTGCGGAGGTGGCGAGAAGGAGGGCGAGCTTTAATCGGGCCAAGGCGGTACTTCACAAAAGGAAGATAAAATTTGGAATGCTGCAACCGGCAAGACTGTGGGTCACATATCAAGGGAGGCACCACTACTTTGAGACGGCGGATGAAGCGTGGACTTTTATTGTAGAAGAAAAACTGGAATGAGTGGATTATGAAAAAGAACGTTTGGACAAAGTGGTGGGGCGAATGGGGGGGGGGCGAAGAGGGGTTTTATGTTCTAATCCTGCGGTATGGTAACTTTTCTTTCTCCCACAGGTGGTGATGGGGGGAGGTGGGGAGGGAGAGGAGATGGGGCGTTGGCCATGGGAGGCGGGGCCGAGGGAGAGGCGCGGGCTTGGTTCCCGCGCTATGATAATTATGGCGGGAATAGAGAAGCAGGAAGGAGGGGGCGTCGCACGGTGCGAGCCGTGGTCACGGGGGGAAGCCGAGGTCAGCCAGAGTTTGCTGACTTCTGGGAGCAACATGGGGGGAGTAATTACGCTAGCGGGGGGTCTAGCGGGGCGGGTGGGAGGGGGGAATTACTGGGTTGCTGCTGCTGGGGAAAGGGGGGAGTGGGTACGGGAGAGGATGGGCGGGGGGGCACCGCCTGGGGGAGATACAGCTGCGTGGGAACTGGGTGAGAAGCTGGAAAAAGATGATGGCTAACCGGCAAGGGGGGGGGGGGGGTGGGAAGCCCCCCAACTCGGCTGATCACGTGGAACGTGAGAGGGCTCAACGGGCCGATAAAGAGGGCACGAGTACTCGCACACCTTAAGAAACTTAAAGCAGATGTGGTTATGTTACAGGAAACGCACCTGAAACTGATAGACCAGGTTAGGCTGCGTAAAGGATGGGTGGGGCAGGTGTTCCATTCGGGGCTGGATGCGAAAAACAGGGGGGTGGCTATATTAGTGGGGAAGCGGGTAATGTTCGAGGCAAAGACTATAGTGGTGGATAACGGGGGCAGATACGTGATGGTGAGTGGCAAATTACAGGGAGAGATGGTGGTTTTGGTAAACGTGTATGCCCCGAACTGGGATGATGCCAACTTTATGAGGCGAATGCTAGGACGCATCCCGGACCTAGAGACGGGAAAGCTGATAATGGGGGGAGACTTTAACACGGTGTTGGAACCAAGGCTGGATAGGTCGAAGTCCAGGACTGGTAGGAGGCCGGCAGCAGCCAAGGTGCTTAAGGATTTTATGGAGCAGATGGGAGGTGTGGGCCCGTGGAGATTCAGTAGACCTAGGAGTAAGGAGTTCTCGTTTTTCTCCTAAGTCTATTCGCGCATAGACTTTTTTGTGTTGGGTAGGGCATTGATCCCGAAGGTGAGGGGAACGGAATATACGGCTATAGCCATTTCGGATCATGCCCCACACTGGGTAGACTTGGAGATAGGGGAGGAAACAGGAGGGCGCCCACCCTGGAGAATGGACATGGGACTAATGGCGGATGAGGGGGTGTGCCTAAGGGTGAGGGGATGTATTGAAAAGTACTTGGAACTCAATGACAATGGGGAGGTTCAGGTGGGAGTGGTCTGGGAGGCGTTGAAGGCGGTGGTTAGGGGGGAGCTGATATCAATAAGGGCACATAAAGGGAAGCAGGAGAGTAAGGAACGGGAGCGGTTGCTGCAAGAACTTTTGAGGGTGGACAGACAATATGCGGAAGCACCGGAGGAGGGACTGTACAGGGAAAGGCAAAGGCTGCATGTGGAATTTGACTTGCTGACTACAGGCACTGCAGAGGCACAATGGAGGAAGGCGCAGGGTGTACAGTATGAATATGGGGAGAAGGCGAGCAGATTGCTGGCACACCAATTGAGGAAAAGGGGAGCAGCGAGGGAAATAGGGGGAGTGAGGGATGAGGAAGGAGAGATGGAGCGGGGGGCGGAGAGAGTGAATGAGGTGTTCAAGACATTTTATAAAAAATTGTATGAAGCTCAACCCCCGGATGGGAGGGAGAGAATGATGGATTTTTTGGATCGGCTGGAAATTCCCAAGGTGGAAGAGCAGGAAAGGGTGGGACTGGGAGCACAGATCACGGTAGAAGAAGTGGTGAAAGGAATTAGGAACATGCAGACGGGAAAGGCCCCGGGACCGGACGGATTCCCAGTTGAATTTTACAGAAAGTATTTGGACTTGCTCGCCCCGGTACTGACGAGGACCTTTAACGAGGCAAAGGAAAGGGGACAACTGCCCCCGACTATGTCTGAAGCAACGATATCGCTTCTCTTAAAGAAGGAAAAGGATCCGCTACAATGCGGGTCCTACAGACCAATTTCCCTCCTAAATGTGGATGCCAAGGTCCTGGCCAAGGTAATGGCAATGAGAATAGAGGAATGTGTCCCGGGGGTGGTTCACGAGGACCAAACTGGGTTTGTGAAGGGGAGACAGCTGAACACGAATATACGGAGGCTGTTAGGGGTAATGATGATGGCCCCACCAGAGGGTGAAACGGAGATAGTAGTGGCGATGGATGCCGAGAAAGCATTTGATAGAGTGGAATGGGATTATCTGTGGGAGGTGTTGAGGAGATTTGGTTTTGGAGAGGGGTATGTTAGATGGGTGCAGCTGTTGTATAGGGCCCCAGTGGCGAGTGTGGTCACGAATGGACGGGGATCGGCATATTTTCGGCTCCATAGAGGGACAAGGCAGGGATGTCCTCTGTCTCCATTACTGTTTGCACTGGCGATTGAGCCCCTGGCGATAGCGCTGAGAGGTTCCAAGAGATGGAGGGGAATACTTAGGGGAGGAGAAGAACACCGGGTATCTTTATATGCGGATGATCTGCTACTATATGTGGCGGATCCGGCGGAGGGGATGCCAGAAATAATGCGGATACTTGGGGAGTTTGGGGATTTTTCAGGGTATAAATTGAACATGGGGAAGAGTGAGCTGTTTGTGGTGCATCCAGGGGAGCAGAGTAGAGAAATAGAAGACCTACCGTTGAGGAAGGTAACAAGAGACTTTCGTTACCTGGGGATCCAGATAGCTAAGAATTGGGGCACATTGCACAGGCTAAATTTAACGCGGTTGGTGGAACAGATGGAGGAAGATTTCAAGAGATGGGATATGGTAGCACTGTCAATGGCAGGGAGGGTGCAGGCGGTTAAGATGGTGGTCCTCCCGAGATTCCTCTTTGTGTTTCAGTGCCTCCCGGTGGTGATCACGAAGGCTTTTTTTTAAAGGATAGAAAAGAGCATCATGGGTTTTGTTTGGGCCGGGAAGACTCCGAGAGTGAGGAAGGGATTCTTACAGCGTAGTAGGGATAGGGGGGGGCTGGCATTACCGAGCCTAAGTGAGTATTATTGGGCCGCTAATATTTCAATGGTGAGTAAGTGGATGGGAGAGGAGGAGGGAGCGGCGTGGAAGAGATTAGAGAGGGTGTCCTGTAGGGGGACCAGCCTGCAGGCTATGGTGACAGCCCCATTGCCGTTCTCACCGAGGAACTACACCACGAGCCCGGTGGTGGTAGCTACACTGAAGATTTGGGGACAGTGGAGACGACATAGGGGAAAGACCGGAGCATTGGGGGGGTCCCCGATAAGAAACAACCATAGGTTTGCCCCGGGGGGGAATGGATGGGGGATATGGAATGTGGCAAAGAGCAGGAATAACGCAACTGAAAGATCTATTTGTGGACGGGAAGTTTGCAAGTCTGGGAGCGCTGACCGAGAAATATGGGTTGCCCCAAGGGAATGCATTCAGGTACATGCAATTGAGGGCTTTTGCGAGGCAACAGGTGAGGGAATTCCCGCAGCTCCCGACACGAGGTGCAGGACAGAGTCATCTCAAAGAAATGGGTGGGGGATGGTAAGGTGTCGGATATATATAGGGAAATGAGGGACGAAGGGGAGACTATGGTGGACGAACTAAAAGGGAAATGGGAAGAAGAGCTAGGGGAGGAGATCGAGGAGGGGCTGTGGGCAGATGCCCTAAACAGGGTAAACTCGTCGTCCTCGTGCGCCAGGCTAAGCCTGATTCAGTTTAAGGTATTACACAGGGCACATATGACTGGAACACGGCTCAGTAAATTTTTTGGGGTGGAGGATAGGTGTGCGAGGTGCTCGAGAAGCCCAGCGAATCATACCCATATGTTTTGGTCATGCCCGGCACTACAGGGGTTTTGGGTGGGGGTGACAAAGGCGCTTTCAAAAGTAGTAGGAGTCCGGGTCAAACCAAGCTTGGGGGTTGGCTATATTTGGGGTTGCACAAGAGCCGGGAGTGCAGGAGGCGAGACAGGCCGATGTTTTGGCCTTTGCGTCCCTAGTAGCCCGGCGCAGGATATTGCTAATGTGGAAAGAAGCCAAGCCCCCGGGGGTGGAGACCTGGATAAATGATATGGCGGGGTTCATAAAGCTAGAGCGGATTAAGTTCGTCCTAAGGGGGTCGGCTCAAGGGTTCACCAGGCGGTGGCAACCGTTCGTCGAATATCTTGCGGAAAGATAGATGGGGGAAAAAAGAAGGCAGCAGCAGCAGCCCAGGACTTGGGGGGAGGGGGGGG
Organism: Scyliorhinus torazame; assembly: GCF_047496885.1. Classification (NCBI taxonomy): domain Eukaryota; kingdom Metazoa; phylum Chordata; class Chondrichthyes; order Carcharhiniformes; family Scyliorhinidae; genus Scyliorhinus; species Scyliorhinus torazame. The sequence goes on from NC_092735.1 coordinate 5,385,252, forward strand.
TGGGGGGGGGTATAGCCTGTGACAAGGCAGTTGCCAATTAGGGCTAGTTTTCATTTTTGTTACTTAATATTTATTTATTTGTTGTTTTTTGTTTATATAAAAAAGGTCATTATTATCTGTATTGTTATAATGTTGTGTAAAGGATGCACAATGTACTGTGTTGGTTGACCAAAAATTTTCAATAAAATATTTATTTAAAAAAATAAATAAATAAAGCTAGAGCGGATTAAGTTCGTTCTAAGGGGGTCGGCTCAAGGGTTCACCAGGCGGTGGCAACCGTTCGTCGAATACCTCGCAGAAAGATAGATGGAAAAAAGAAGGCAGCAGCAGCAGCCCAGGATCGGGGGGGGGGGGGGGGGTGGGGGGTAGGAGGAACCAGAAGGACTCTCAGGGTTGTTAATATATACTGTACAATATGTATAGGTCGTTGCTACAGATAATTATATATTGGACTGTTAAATTATATTTTTGGAGAGTGTTACTTGTGATAAGGCAGTTGCCAATTAGGGTTAGTTTTCATTTTTGTTATTTATTAGTTATTCATTTTTTGTTTATAAAATAGGTCATTGCTATTTGTGTTGTTATAATATTGTGTAAAGGATGCACAATGTACTGTGTTGGTTGACCAAAAATTTTCAATAAAATATTTATAAAAAAAAAGAAAATGGCAGGAGATCTCAGACCCGTGTTATGCTCCTCTTGCTCAATGTGGGAGCTCAGGGATGTGGCTGATGTCCCTGGCTCCTTCACGTGCGGGAAGTGTGTCCAGCTGCAGCTCCTGTTAGACCGCATGACAGCTCTGGAGTTGAGGGCGGACTCACTTTGGAGCATCCACGATGCTGAGGAGGTTGTGGATAACACGTTTAACAAATTGGTCACACCACAGATTAGGATTGCTGAGGGAAAAAGGAAATGGGTGACCAAAAGGCAGAGAAAAAGCAGGAAGGCAGTGCAGGTGTCCTCTGCGGTCATCTCCCTCCAAAACAGGTATACCGTTTTGGATACTGTTGGGGGAGACGGCTCACCAGGGAAAGGCAGTAGTAGCCAGGTTCATAGAACCGTGGCTGGCTCTGCTGTACAGAGGGAGGGAAAAAGAGTGGAAGGGCTATAGTCATAGGGGATTCAGTTGTAAGGGGAGTAGATAGGAGGTTCTGTGCTCAAAAACCAGACTCCCGAATGGTATGTTGCCTCCCAGGTGCACAGGCCAAAGATGTCTCAGATCGGCTGCAGAACATTCTGAAGAGGGAGGGTGAACAGCCAGTTGTCGTGGTGCATATAGGCACCAATGATATAGGTAAAAAATGGGATGAGGTCCTACAAGCAGAATTTAGGGAGTTAGGAGCCAAGTTTAAAAAGTCGGACCTCGGAGGTAGTAATCTCAGGATTGCTACCAGTGCCACGTGGTAGTCAGAGTAGAAATGAAAGAATAGGCAGCGGATGAATGCGTGGCTTGAGAGATGGTGCAGGAGGGAGGGGTTCAGATTTTTGGGACATTGGGACCGGTTCTGGGGGAGGTGGGACGACTACAAATTGGACGATCTACACCTGGGCCGGACTGGAACCAATGTCCTTGGGGGTGCTTTTGCTAACGCTGTTGGGGAGGGTGTAAACTAATGTGGCAGGGGGATGGAACCAAATGAGGAGTTTCGTGGACAGTAAGAAGGTAGTAACTAAACCCTGTAAGGAACTAGATCATGAAGTCAGCATGACTAAGGGGAAGAGGAGGCAGGGAGCAGATGATGAACGCAAAGGTGGTCTGAGGTGCATTTGTTTAAATGCAAGAAGTGTAGTAGGTAAGGCAGATGGACTTGGGGCTTGGATTAGTACTTGGGAATATGATGTTATTGCTATTACTGAGACTTGGTTGAGGGAAGGGCATGGTTGGCAACTAAATATCCCAGGACATTGATGCTTCAGGCGGGAAAGAGAGGGAGGTAAAAGGGGTGGAGGAGTTGCATTACTGGTCAGAGAGGATATCACAGCTGTGTTGAAGGAGGGCACTATGGAGGACTCGAGCAGTGATGCGATATGGGCAGAGCTCAGAAATAGGAACGGTGTGGTAACAATGTTGGGGCTGTACTACAGACCTCCCAACAGCGAGTGTGAGATAGAGGTACAAATATGTAAACAGATTATGGAAAGATGTAGGAGGAAAAGGGTAGTGGTGATAGGAGATTTTAATTTTCACAACATTGACTGTGATACACTCTGTGTCAGAGGTCTAGATGGAGCAGAATTTGTAAGGAGCATCCAGGAGGGTTTTCTGGAGCAGTATGTAAATAGTCCAACTCGGGAAGGGGCCATACTGGACCTGGTGTTGGTGTATGAGCCCGGCCAGGTGGTTGAAGTTTCAGTCGGGGATTACTCTGGGAAGAGTGATCACAATTCCGTAAGTTTTAGAATACTCATGGACAAAGGCGAGAGTGGTCCTAAAGGAAGAGTGCTAAATTGGGGGAAGGCCAACTGTACCAAAATTCGGCAGGAGCTGGAGAATGTGGATTTGGACCAGCTGTTTGAAGGTAAATCCACATTTGATATGTGGGAGGCTTTTAAAGAGAGATTGATTAGAGTGCAGGACATACATGTCCCTGTGAAAATGAGGGAAAGAAATGGCAAGATTAGGGAACCATGGATGACGGGTGAAATTGTGAGACTAGCTAAGAGGAAAAAGGAAGCATACATAAGGTCTCGGCGACTGAAGACAGACAAAGCTTTGGAATATCGGGGATGTAGGACCAATCTGAAATGAGGAATCAAGAGAGCTAAAAGGGGTCATGAAATATCTTTAGCAAACGGTTAAGGAAAATCCCAAAGCCTTTTATTCATATATAAGGAGCAAGAGGGTAACTAGAGAAAGGGTTGGCCCACTCAAGGACAAAGGAGGAAAGTTATGCGTGGAGTCAGAGAAAATGGGTGAGATTCTTAACGAGTACTTTGCATCGGTATTCACTGAGGAGAGGGACATGACGGATGTTGAGGTTAGGGATAGATGTTTGATTACTCTAGGTCAAGTCGGCATAAGGAGGGAGGATGTGTTGGGTATTCTAAAAGGCATTAAGGTGGACAAGTCCCCAGGTCCGGATGGTATCTATCCCAGGCTACTGAGGAAAGTGAGAGAGGAAATAGCTGGGGCCTTAACAGATATCTTTGCAGCATCCTTGAACACGGGTGAGGTACCGGAGGACTGGAGAATTGCTAATGTCCCCTTGTTTAAGGGTAGCAGGGATAATTCAGATAATTATAGACTGGTGAGCCTGACATAAGTGGTAGGGAAGCTGCTGGAGAAGATACTGAGGGATAGGATCTATTCCCATTTGGAAGAAAATGGGCTTATCAGTGATAGGCAACATGGTTTTATGCAGGGAAGGTCATGTCTTACCAACTTAATAGAATTCTTTGAGGAAGTGACAAAGTTGATTGATGAGGGAAGGGCTGTAGATGTCATATACATGGAATTCAGCAAGGCATTTGATAAGGTTCCCCATGGTAGGCTGATGGAGAAAGTGAAGTCTCATGGCATCCAGGGTGTACTAGCTAGATGGATGAAGAACTGGCTGGGCAACAGGAGACAGAGAGTAGTAGTGGAAGGGAGTTTCTCAAAATGGAGAACTGTGACCAGTGGTGTTCCACAGGGATCCGAGCTGGGACCACTGTTGTTTGTGATATACATAAATGATCTGGAGGAAGGTATAGGTGGTCTGATTAACAAGTTTGCAGATGACACCAAGATTGGTCAAGTAGCAGATAGTGAAGGGGACTGTCAGAGAATACAGCAGAATATAGATAGATTGGAGAGTTGGGCAGAGAAATGGCAGATGGAGTTCAATCCGGGCAAATGCGAGGTGATACGTTTTGGAAGATCTAATTCAAGAGCGGACTATACGGTCAATGTAAGGGTCCTGGGGAAAATTGATGTACAGAGAGATCTGGGTGTTCAGGTCCATTGTACCCTGAAGGTGGCTGCACAGGTCGATAGAGTGGTCAAGAAGGCATACGGCATGCTTTCCTTCATCGGAAGGGGTATTGAATACAAGAGTCGGCAGGTCATGTTACAGTTGTATTGGACTTTGGTTCGGCCACATTTGGAATACTGCGTGCAGTTCTGGTCGCCACATTACCAAAAGGATGTGGATGCTTTAGAGAGGGTGCCGAGGAGGTTCACCAGGATGTTGCCTAGTATGGAGGGCGCTAGCTATGAAGAGAGGTTGAGTAGATTAGGATTATTTTCATTAGAAAGACGGAGGTTGAGGGGGGACCTCATTGAGGTCTCCAAAATCATGAGAGGTATAGACAGGGTGGATAGCAAGAAGCTTTTTCCCAGAGTGGGGGACTCAATTACTAGGGGTCACGAGTTCAAGGTGAGAGGGGAAAAGTTTAAGGGAGGTATGCATGGAAAGTTCTTTATGCAGAAGATGGTGGGTGCCTGGAACACATTGCCAGCGGAGGTGGTAGAGGCGGGCACGATAGCGTCATTTAAGATGTATCTAGACAGATACATGAATGGGCAGGGAGCAGAGGGATACAGATCCTTCGAAAATAGGCGACAGTTTTAGAGGATCTGGATCGGCGCAGGCTTGGAGGGCCGAAGGGCCTGTTCCTGTGCTGTAATTTTCCTTTGTTCTTTGTTCTATCTCAACAATCGAGGTGACGAGCAACATTCCAGAGATAACTGCAAATCAGGAATTGGAAGGCAGGGAGGAACTCAGAAAAATTACAATCACTTGGGCAGTGGTACTGAGTAAATTGTTGCATCTGCGGATTAACGAACCCCTGGGTCCTGATGGACTTCATTTTAGGGACTTTCAAGAAGTACCTAGTGAGATAATTGATGCATGGGTTTTAATTTTCCAAAATTCACTAGATTTGGGGCAATTAGATTGAATAATAGCGATGTAACTAAAAAAGGGAGAGACAAAAAGGAAAGTATAGGCCAGTTGGACTAACATCTGTCATAGAAGCCATTGTTTTTTTTAAAAATATGTTTATTCAAGGTTTTCAATAAATTTTTATAAAACACTCCTAAAAGGAAAAAATATATACATAAGAAAAATATAAAGGGAGGCCTTACTGTTGCTCTTATTAGCCTTAGTTTTCTTAGCTCTAATTATGTCACCTTTGCTCACGAGTGGCCAGGTATCTTTCTGATACCGCCACGTGGTTCAAGCTCGAGTTATGATTAATAAGTCAGCACACCGCTTAGTAAGATTAAAATCAACTGGTCATTTATTATATACAGCAATAAATACTCATACAATAATCCTACTTTCTATATCACTACCTACCCCTACTGGCCAATACTTTACTTTTGGGAATGGCCCACCAGGTCAGGGAAACAAATGGCTTATCGAATTGGGTCTGGCCTGCGGGATTCAAAAGGCTGATACAGGTCCATGGCTAGGGAGTCTCTATCGGGTAGCAATCGCTGGAGTCAAACTTACGGTTGCTGGTCGATGGTTCTTGCGAAGGTTGCGAGCAGGAGAAGAAGGGAGAGAAGGGTCGATCTGAACTTGGCCCCTATCTTTATAGGTCCCAGGGGTCTCCCGCCTCTTGGGGCGGACCTTGACCCTGGTCCCAAGTGATTGGACTTGGTCCCAATCACTGGGTTCGATATGCTCCAATAATGGGGCGATTCCTCGATCGGGGGGGTGGTTGTTCACCTTTCTTTGTCTCGGCCACTGCAGGCGCCGAGAGGTCTGGCCCGGCATTCAATTGCTAATATGTAGCAATTGTTCCCGGGGATCGCCGATTAAACTGCAGATGGCTGGGTTGATGTGCTGCTAATGGTCGCAGGTATCGGTCTGGGCCGACTTCCCCAGAGTCGAATACGCTATTCTGTCTGCAGCTGTCCGTTTGTGCCCTGTTGGCTGCTTTTCCCATCAGCCTTTTCGGTGAGCCATTTTACATCGGGTTTTGGCCAAATTAATCTGGAATCAGCCGTTTTAGGTGGTTACATTACGCCATCCCCTCCAACAACTTAAACCACTAAACATTAAACTGTCTAACAAACTAAGAACAAAAATGGGGCAAATGCCCCTGACAATAATAAAAACAAGCCAACATCCCCCCCCCCCCCCCCCCCCCGGGCCGCTGCTGCTCTTGAGCTCCACCTAACGTTCCGCGAGAAAGTCCAGGAACGGTTGCCACCACCTGGAGAACCCCTGCACAGACCCTCGCAAGGCAAACTTTATCCTCTCCAACTTGATGAACCCTGCCATTAATCCAAGCCTCCACGCCTGGGGGTTTCGCATCCCTCCACATTAGGAGGATCCTCCTCCGGGCTACCAATGACGCAAAGGCCAGAACTCTGGCCTCTTTCAGCTCCTGTACTCGCGGCTCATCTGATACCCCGAATATTGCTATCCCCCAGCTCGGTTTTACCCGAGTGTCCAAGACTTTGGACATAGCCTTTGCGAAGCCCTTCCAGAACCCCTCTAGCGCTGGGCACGCCCAGAACATATGGGTGTGATTTGCTGGGCTCCCCAAGCACCTCACGCATCTATCCTCCACCCCAAAAAACTTGCACATCCTCGCCTCAGTAATATGTGCCCTGTGAACCACTATGAACTGGATCAGGCTAAGTCTGGCACAAGACGAAGAGGAGTTAACCCTGCCCAGGGCCTCTTCCCACAAGCCCTCATCCAGCTCCTCCTCCCACTTGCCCTTCAGCTCCTCCACGGAGGCTTCCTCCGCCTCCTGTAACTCCTGATAGATCGCCGAGACCTTGCCCTCTCCCGTCCATACACCCGAGGTCCCCCTGTCCTGAGTCCTCCGTGCGGGAAGCAGCGGAAATTCCCTTACCTGCCTTCTCACAAACTCCCTCACCTGCATGTACCTAAAGCATTTCCGGGGGGTCACCCAAATTTCTCCTCCATCGCCCCCAGGCTGGCAAAAGCCCCGTCGATAAATAGGTCCCCTATCCTTTTAATTCCCGCCCGATGCCAGCTTAGGAATCCACCATCTATCCTGCCCGGAGCAAACCTATGATTATTCCGTATTGGGGACAAAATTGAGGCCCCCAACTCACCTCTGTGCCGTCTCCACTGCCCCCAGATCCTCAGAGTCGCTGCCACCACCGGGCCCGTGGTGTACCGTGTCAGCGGTGGCAGCAAAGGTGCCGTCACCGACGCTCCCAAGCTAGTGCCCACGCATGACGTCGCCTCTAATCTTTTCTACGCCACCCCCTCTCCCTCCATTACCCTTTTCCGAATCATTGCCACATTGGCTGCCCAGTAATAACTACACAGGTTCGGTAGCGCCAGCCCACCCCTGTCCTGACTACGCTCCAGAAACAGCCCCTTTACCCTCGGGGTCTTACTTGCCCATACAAACCCCATAATGCTCCTGGTTACTCGCTTAAAAAAGGCTTTGGGGATAAGGATGGGCAGGCACTGGAACACAAACAGGAACCTAGGGTGGACTGTCATCTTAACGGACTGCACCCTGCCTGCCAGGGAGAGTGGCAACACGTCCCATCTCCTAAAGTCTTCCTCCATCTGGTCTACCAACCGTGTCAAATTAAGCTTATGCAGGGCCCCCCAACTCCTGGCCACCTGGAGACCCAAATATCGGAAACTCCTCTCCGCCCTCTTAAGCGGCAGCTCCTCCAGCCCCCTTTCCTGGCCCCTCGCATGCACCACAACGAGCTCACTCTTCCCCACGTTAAGCTTGTAGCCTGAGAAGTCCCCAAACTCCCTAAGGATCCGCATGACCTCCACCATCCCCTCCACTGGATCTGCGATGTACAAAAGCAGGTCATCAGCATACAACGAGACCCGATGTACCTTCCCCCCCCCGGACCAACCCCCTCCAGTTTCTAGATTCCCTCAACGCCATGGCCAACGGCTCAGTTGCCAAAGCAAACAACAGGGGGACAGGGGGCACCCCTGTCTCGTCCCACGGTACAACCTAAAATATTCTGATCTCCGCCGGTTCGTAGATACGCTCACCACCGGGGCCTGGTATAACAATTTGACCCACCCTGTGAAACCCTCCCCGAACCCAAACCTGCCAAGCACTTCCCATAGGTATACCCACTCCACCCGATCAAAGGCCTTCTCCGCGTCCATTGCCGCCACCATTTCCACCTCCCCCCCCCCCCCCCCCCCCCCCCCCTCCCCTCCGAGGGCATCATAATCACATTCAGGAGCCTCCGCACATTTGCATTTGATACAACCCCGTCTGGTCCTCGTGTATCACTCCCGGGACACAATCCTCAATCCTTGTGGCTAGGACCTTTGCCAGCAACTTGGCATCTACATTAAGGAGCGAGATCGGCCTATACGAGCCACACTGCAGCGGGTCCTTGTCCCCCTTGAGGATCAGCGAGATCAGCGCCCGAGACATTGTCGGGGGGGAGAATCCCTTCCTCTGATATCCCTCCTATATCTTCCACCTTTCACCTTAAATTTATGTCCCCTCGTAATGGTTTGTTCCACCTGGGGAAAAAGTCTCTGACTGTCTACTCTATCTATTCCCCTGATCATCTTATAAACCTCTATCAAGTCGCCCCTCATCCTTCTCCGTTCTAATGAGAAAAGGCCTAGCACCCTCAACCTTTCCTCGTAAGACCTACTCTCCATTCCAGGCAACATCCTGGTAAATCTCCTTTGCACCTTTTCCAAAGCTTCCACATCCTTCCTAAAATGAGGCGACCAGAACTGTACGCAGTACTCCAAATGTGGCCTTACCAAAGTTTTGTACAGCTGCATCATCACCTCACGGCTCTTAAATTCAATCCCTCTGTTAATGAACGCGAGCACACCATAGGCCTTCTTCACAGCTCTATCCACTTGAGTGGCAACTTTCAAAGATGAATGAACATACACCCCAAGATCTCTGTGCTCCTCCACATTGCCAAGAACTCTACCGTTAACCGTGTATTCCGCATTCATATTTGTCCTTCCAAAATGGACAACCTCATACTTTTCAGGGTTAAACTCCATCTGCCACTTCTCAGCCCAGCTCTGCATCCTATCTATGTCTCTTTGCAGCCGACAACAGCCCTCCTTACTATCCACAACTCCACCAATCTTCGTATCGTCTGCAAATTTACTGACTCACCCTTCAACTCCCTCATCCAAGTCATTAATGAAAATCACAAACAGCAGAGGACCCAGAACTGATCCCTGCGGTACACCACTGGTAACTGGGATCCAGGCTGAATATTTGCCATCCACCACCACTCTCTGACTTCTATCGGTTAGCCAGTTTGTTATCCAACTGGCCAAATTTCCCACTATCCCATGCCTCCTTACTTTCTGCAGAAGCCTACCATGGGGAACCTTATCAAATGCCTTACTAAAATCCATGTACACTACATCCACTGCTTTACCTTCATCCACATGCTTGGTCACCTCCTCAAAGAATTCAATAAGACTTGTAAGGCAAGACCTACCCCTCACAAATCCGTGCTGACTATCCCTAATCAAGCAGTGTCTTTCCAGATGCTCAGAAATCCTATCCTTCAGTACCCTTTCCATTACTTTGCCTACCACCGAAGTAAGACTAACTGGCCTGTAATTCCCAGGGTTACCCCAGTCCCTTTTTTGAACAGGGGCACGACATTCGCCACTCTCCAATCCCCTGGTACCACCCCTGTTGACAGTGAGGACGAAAAGATCATTGCCAACGGCTCTGCAATTTCATCTCTTGCTTCCCATAGAATCCTTGGATATATCCCGTCAGGCCCGGGGGACTTGTCTATCCTCAAGTTTTTCAAAATGCCCAACACATCTTCCTTCCTAACAAGTATTTCCTCGAGCTTACCAATCTGTTTCACACTGTCCTCTCCAACAATATCGCCCCTCTCATTTGTAAATACAGAAGAAAAGTACTCGTTCAAGACCTCTCCTATCTCTTCAGACTCAATACACAATCTCCCACTACTGTCCTTGATCAGACCTACCCTCGCTCTAGTCATTCTAGACATTCACTCTAGACATTCAGTTGTCTCCCCTTTACGGACCCTGTCTGGTCTTCGTGCACCACCCCCGGGACACAGTCCTCTATCCTCGATGCCAGTACCTTTGCCAGCAATTTGGCGTCCACATTCAATAATGAAATAGGTCTATAGGACCCGCACTGCAACGGATCTTTATCCCTCTTCAGAATTAGCGATATCGTCGCCTCCGACATTGTCGGGGGTAAAGTCCCTCCTTCCCTGGCCTCAATGAACATCCTCACCAACAACGGGGCCAACAAGTCCACGTATTTTTTATAAACCAATCTGTTTCACACTGTCCTCTCCAACAATATCGCCCCTCTCATTTGTAAATACAGAAGAAAAGTACTCGTTCAAGACCTCTCCTATCTCTTCAGACTCAATACACAATCTCCCGCTACTGTCCTTGATCGGACCTACCCTCGCTCTAGTCATTCTCATATTTCTCACATATGTGTAAAAGGCCTTGGGGTTTTCCTTGATCCTACCCGCCAAAGATTGTTCATGCCCTCTCTTAGCTCTCCTAATCCCTTTCTTCAGTTCCCTCCTGGCTATCTTGTATCCCTCCAACGCCCTGTCTGAACCTTGTTTCCTCAGCCTTACATAAGTCTCCTTTTTCCTCTTAACAAGACATTCAACCTCTCTTGTCAACCATGGTTCCCTCACTCGACCATCTCTTCCCTGCCTGACAGGGACATACATATCAAGGACACGTAGTACCTGTTCCTTGAACAAGTTCCACATTTCACTTGTGTCCTTCCCTGACAGCCTATGTTCCCAACTTATGCACTTCAATTCTTGTCTAACATCGTATTTACCCTTCCCCCAATTGTAAACCTTGCCCTGTTGCATGCACCTATCCCTCTCCATTACTAAAGTGAAAGTCACAGAATTGTGGTCACTATCTCCAAAATGCTCCCCCACTAACAAATCTATCACTTGCCCTGGTTCATTACCAAGTACTAAATCCAATATTGCCCTTCCTCTGGTCGGACAATCTACATACTGTGTTAGAAAAGCTTCCTGGACACACTGCACAAACACCACCCCATCCAAACTATTTGATCTAAAGAGTTTCCACTCAATATTTGGGAAGTTAAAGTCACCCATGACTACTACCCTGTGACTTCTGCACCTTTCCAAAATATGTTTCCCAATCTGTTCCTCCACATCTCTGCTACTATTGGGGGGCCTATAGAAAACTCCTAACAAGGTGACTGCTCCTTTCCTATTTCTGACTTCAACCCACACTACCTCAGTAGGGTGATACTCCTCGAACTGCCTTTCTGCAGCTGTTATACTATCTCTAATTAACAATGCTACCCCCCACCTCTTTTACCACCCTCCCTAATCTTATTGAAACATCTATAACCAGGGACCTCCAACAACCATTTCTGCCCCTCTTCTATCCAAGTTTCCGTGATGGCCACCACATCGTAGTCCCAAGTACCGATCCATGCCTTAAGTTCACCCACCTTATTCCTGATGCTTCTTGCGTTGAAGTATACACACTTCAACCCATCTCCGTGCCTGCAAGTACTCTCCTTTGTCAGTGTTCCCTTCCCCATTGCCTCATTACACGCTTTGGCATCCTGAATCTCGGCTACCTTAGTTGCTGGATTACAAATCCGGTTCCCATTCCCCTGCCAAATTAGTTTAAACCCTCCCGAAGAGTACTAGAAAACCTCCCTCCCAGGATATTGGTGCCCCTCTGGTTCAGATGCAACCCGTCCTGCTTGTACAGGTCCCACCTTCCCCAGAATGCGCTCCAATTATCCAAATACCTGAAGCCCTCCCTCCTACACCATTCCTGCAGCCACGTGTTCAGCTGCACTCTCTCCCTATTCCTAGCCTCGCTATCACGTGGCACCGGCAACAAACCAGAGATGACAACTCTGTCTGTCCTGGCTTTTAACTTCCAGCCTAACTCCCTGAACTTGTTTATTACCTCCACACCCCTTTTCCTACCTATGTCGTTGGTACCAATGTGCACCATGACTTCTGGCTGCTCCCCCTCCCCCTTAAGGATCCTGAAGACACGATCCGAGACATCCCTGGCCCTGGCACCCGGGAGGCAACATACCTTCCGGGAGTCTCGCTCGCGACCACAGAATCTCCTATCTATTCCCCTAACCATTGAATCTCCTACTACTATTGCTTTTCTATTCTCCCCCCTTCCCTTCTGAGCCCCAGAGCCAGACTCAGTGCCGGAGACCTGGCCGCTAGGGCCTTCCCTGGGGGTGGGGGGGGGTGAAAGGTTATGGGAGGCTCGGCAGGATTCTGGAGTTGAGGTTAGAGTCAGATCAGCCAGGATCTTATTAAATGGCGGAGCAGGCTCGAGGGGCCGAATGGCCTCCACTGCTCCTGTTTACGATGTGCTGTCTGGGAGTTCCACCCTCATTGTCGTGGGGGAAGGCGGGGGGCAGTTTCAGGATGAGGGACTGATCATTTTACAACTGAGACGAGGAGAAATTTCTTCACTCAAAGGGTTGTAAATCTTTGGATTTCTCTCCCGCAGAGGGTTTTGGCTCCATCACTGAATATATTTAAGGCTGGGATAGACAGATTTTTGTCTCTGGGAATTAAAGGACACGGGGGAGCCAGCAGCAAAATGGAGTTTAAGCTAAGATCAGCCATGATAGTATTGAGTGGCAGAGGAGGCCCACTGAAGTAAGACTACTGGCCTATAATTACCAGGGTCATTCCTATTCCCTTTCTTGAACAGAGGAACAACATTCGCCACTCTCCAGTCCTCTGGCACTATCCCCGTGGATAGCGAGGACCCAAAGATCAAAGCCAAAGGCTCTGCAATCTCATCCCTTGCCTCCCAAAGAATCCTTGGGTATATCCCATCTGGCCCAGGGGACTTGTCGACCCTCAGGTTTTTCAAAATTGTTTCTACATCCTTCCTCAGAACATCTACCTCCTCCAGCCTACCTGCCTGAATCACACTCTCATCCTCAAAAACATGGCCCCTCTCCTTTGTGAACACTGAAGAAAAGTATTCATTCAACGCCTCTCCTATTTCTTCTGACTCCATGCACAAGTTCCCACTAACGTCCTTGACCGGCCCGACCCGCACCCAGGTCATTATTTTATTTCTCACATGAGACGCGTTGGGTGGAATGCATCCTTCCCACACCCCTACTGCCTTTCTCCTCCACACTCACCCCCCCCCCAATTGTTCTATCCCCCAGTGCCCTCTCCTCCCCCCGACTGTCTCCTCGCCTGCCCCCTGAACACGCCCACCCCCTGCATTGCGTCACACTGGCTGGCCCGGCCCCCCGCGGAGCATCACAAAGGAACAAGTTCAAGCCGTGGACTTTTTTTTATTTTCTCCTGCAGCATAACTGGTTTGAAATTTGGCATTCCAGTGTTTCATCTGATGAGTGCACAATGAAAAGATTTGACAAGGTGTCTCTCTTATCAACAATATTGAACCACTGCATTATTAACAATAATGCACATGGCTGCGCCTTCTCCCATCAAATCACAGTTCTTGCTTAATATTTGCCATTGAATATCACTATGAGACTATTTACCATTCAATTTCGCTGTCAGTGTCTGGAGTAACAATCAGGTTTGTAGATGCAGCCACTGGCCATTAGATGGTGCTAGTGAGCCAGTTTCTCAAGTCTCTTCACTCCATTATCAACGCGTGTGAACAAATTCAAATCAGCGGCTGCCGGCGACGCTTTAATTAATTTGCTGCTGGGTCAGAAAATAATCAGAATGCTGCAATCCCTCTGCATCGTCCCAGATTCGCGGACTGTCAGCAAAATCAATCGATCTGCCCTGCACATCTTTGGGTTTTGGGGGTGAAACCTTCACAGACACGATAGCGCAGTGGCTGCACAGTGTCAGGTTCCCGTGTTCGATTCTCGGGTCTGGGTTACAAAAGGCAGAAGTTCAAGCCGTTGGCATCTTTTTTATGTACACCGAAGCTTGGGCAGCCGTGAAGTTTCCAGTTGACTTCTGCAGGGCAACACCTCCGCCAATCAATCAGCGGCCTTCCTCCTGCAGCATATATATTTTGAAATTTGGCATTCTAGTGTTTCATCTGATGAGTGCCCGATGAAAAGATTTGACAAGGTGTCTCTCTTTTCAACAATATTTAACAACTGCATTATTAACAATAATGCACTGGGCTGCGCCTTCCACCATCAAATCACAGTTCTTGCTGAATATTTCCCATTGAATATTACTCAGACACTATTTCCCATTCAATTTCGTTGTCATTGTGAGGAGTAAGTCAGGTTTGTAGATGCAGCCACTGGCCATTAGGTGGTGCCAGGAGCCAGTTTCTCAAGTCTCTTCACTCCATTGTCCCAGATTCGCGGGCTGTCAGCGAAATCAATCCACCTGCACATTTTTGGGTTTTGGGTGAGAGACCCACACAGACACGGTCGCACACTGGTTAGCACAGCGGCCTCACAGCGCCAGGGTCCCGGGTTTGATGACCGGCGCCGGGTGACTGTGCCCAGTCTGCGCAGAACCACGTGACTGGCGGCGTATGTGGTGGGACCATTCGTGAGGCGCTGTAGGGGAGGGGCCTTGTGTTGTGTGAGTCGCTGCAGGGGCGGGCCTAGTGGCGTGTGAGGTGCTACATGGGCGGGGCCATTCAGCGTGTGGTCAGCACTTGCAGGAGGCGGGGCCATTCAGGATGTGTGAGGTGCTCCTGGGGGCGTTGGGCCTAGTGGTGTGTGACGTGCTTCAGGGGGTCGTTCCAGTTGTGGGTGATGCGATTCCGAGGCGGGGCTAGTCCGTGTGTGACTTGCTGCAGGGGGCGTAGATTCAGAGGCGGGGCGGGCTCAGGGCATGCAGCACAGTGCTTGATATGGGCTGCAGGGGGCGGTGCAGAGGTCCCACCTACCCCAGAATGAGCCCCAATTATCCAGGTATCTGAATCCCTCCCTCCTGCACCATCCCTGTAGCCACGTGTTCAACTGTTCTCTCTCCCTATTTCTTTTCTCGCTCAGCATGTGGTACGGGTAACAATGCAGAGATAATAACTGTTCCAGCTCTAAGATTCCACCCTAGCTCCCTGAATACCTGCCTTACATCCCCATCCCTGTGTCTTGGTGCCTATGTGGACCATGACTTGGGACTGCTCCCCCTCCCCCGTAAGGATTCCCAAACCACGACCCGAGACATCACGCACCCTGGCACACGCGAGTCTCTCTCGTTCCCACAGAATCTCCTATCTGTCCCCCTAACTATGGAGTCCCCAATGACGAATGCTCTACTCCTCTCCCTCTTCCCTTCGAAGGAAAAGGGACAGACGCTGCGCCAGAGACCTGTACCCCATGGCTTACTTAGCTGGGGCGTAGTGGCGTGTGGGACGCTACATGGGCGGGGCCATTCAGTGTGTGTTTGGCGCTTGCAGGAGGCGAGTGGTGTGTGACGCGCTTCCGGGGCGGGGCTAGTCAGTGTGTGACTTGCTGCAGGGGGCGGAGATTGTGAGGCGGGGCGGAGATTGCGAGGCGGGGTGGGCTCAGGGGTAGGGCCATGCAGCGCAGTGCTTGAGACGGGCTGCAGGGGGCGGTGCAGATGGTGGGTGAGGGGTCGGGAGGAGTGCCTCCTCCACACCCCCCCCCACTGACTCTCCTCCGCACCACGCCCCCATTGTCCCTTCTGCACACATCACCGCCATTACCCCCTCTGCTCTACCCCCAAATGCCCCATCCCCTCTCTCCCCAACCTCCCTCTCCCTGCCCACTGCCCTCTCTGTTCTCCCGCCCCCACGGCCCCCTCTCCTCCAGGCACCCGCCCCCTAATCCCGGCCACTCCCTCCTGTGTGTCACACACACTGACAGGCCCCGCCCCCTGCAGCGCGTCACACACACTGCATTGCCCTGCCCCCCCACAGCGCGTCACACACTGCATTGCCCTGCCCCCCCCCACAGCGCGTCACACACTGCATTGCCCTGCTCCCCCCACAGCGCGTCACACACACTGCATAGTCCTGCCTCCCCCCACAGCGCGTCACACACACAGCGTCGTCCTGCCCCGCCCCTCAGCGCGTCACACACACTGCCTCGTCCTGCATCCCCCCACAGCGCGTCACACACACAGCGTCGTCCTGCCCCGCCCCACAGCGCGCCACAAACACTGCATAGTCCTGCCTCCCCCCACAGCGCGTCACACACAGCGTCGTCCTGCCCGCCCCATAGCGCGTCACACACAGCGTCGTCCTGCCCCGCCCCACAACGCGTCACACACACTGCATAGTCCTGCCTCCCCCACAGCGCGTCACACACACAGCGTCGTCCTGCCCCGCCCCACAGCGCGTCACAAACACTGCATAGTCCTGCCTCCCCCCACAGCGCGTCACAAACACTGCATGTTCCTGCACCCCCCCCACAGCGCGTCACACACACAGCGTCGTCCTGCCTCCCCTTCACAGCGCGTCACAAACACTGCATAGTCCTGCCCCCCACAGCGCGTCACAAACACTGCATGTTCCTGCACCCCCCCCACAGCGCGTCACACACACAGCGTCGTCCTGCCTCCCCTTCACAGCGCGTCACAAACACTGCATAGTCCTGCCCCCCACAGCGCGTCACAAACACAGCATCGTCCTGCCCCGCCCCACAGCGCGTCACAAACACTGCATCGTCCTGCCCCGCCCCACAGCGCGTCCCAAACACTGCCTCGTCCTGCCCCCCCACAGCGCGTCCCAAACACTGCCTCGTCCTGCCCCCCCACAGCGCGTCACACACAGCGTCGTCCTGCCCCGCCCCACAGCGCGTCACACACAGCGTCGTCCTGCCCCCCCCCCAGCGCGTCCCAAACACTGCATCGTCCCGCACCGCGTCAAGTCGAGTTCTCCATGGCAACACCTCCGCCAATCAATCAGCCGCCTTCCTCCTGCAACACAAATTGTTTGAAATTCTTGTGTTTAACCTGATGAGTGCACGATGAAAAGATTTGACAAGGGGTCTCTCATTCAACAATAGTGAACAATATTGAACCCCTGGATTATTAACAATGCTGCGCAGGGCTGCACCTTCCACCATCCAATCACAGTTCTTGCTGAATATTTGCCATTGAATATCACTGAGACTATTTCCCATTCAATTCGCTGTCGGTGTCTGGAGTCAGGTTTGTAGATGCAGCCACTGGCCATTAGATGGTGCCAGTGAGCCAGTCTCTTCACTCCGTGTCCCAGATTCCCGGGCTGTCAGCAAAATCAATCCACCTGCACATTTTTGGATTTTGGGGATGAGACCCACACGATCCCCGGCATCACAGTGGTTAGCGCAGCGGCCTCACAGCGCCAGGGTCCCGGGTTCGATTCCAGGCCGGGTCCCTGTACCCAGTCTGCTCAGAACCCCGTGTCTGGCGGGGCCATGCGGTGTGACGCATTCAGGAGGCGGGGCCATTCAGGATGTGTGATGCCCTGCAGGGGCGGGGCCTATTGCTGAGTGAGGCGCTGCAGGGGGTGGGGAGAGTCAGTATATGATGCCCTGCGGAGTTTGAGGGGCGGGTCCACGGGCAGCGTCGCGCAGTGACGTCGCTCCCTCTGCTCTGCCGCCCCACTGCCCCTTCTCATCCACGCACCCGCCCCTGAACACGCCCCCCCCTCTAACAGGCCCCGCCCCTGCAGCGCATTCCAATGTTTCATCTGATGAGTGCGCGATGAAAAGATTTGACAAGGTGTCTCTCTTTTCAACAATATTTAACCAACTTCCGGGTGCGGCTATGCAGAGCTAGGTCGCATGTTCGGTAGCTCCCGCTTGGAACGTAGTTTTGGGCTCTTTACAGGGCCCCCACGGCATTTGTTCGACATTTCCCGGTGTGGGAAGAAGACTGCAACATTCCCCCGACAGTGTCCCCCAGGAATGGTATGTCTCTTGGTCACCAGACCCGGCAGAAACAGTAAAAGATTTGTCTGTAACTGCAGGATAAACAGAGCCTCTTCCAGCAGGCAGGCGGGGGAAGGGCAAGTTTAAAGGCTGCAAGCTGACTTGAGGGCCTTTACTAAAGGTGAATTCTAGCAGCTGAGGGAACAACTGTGAAAAGATCTACCAAGGCCACTGAAGATGCGGGGACGAGGCTTCCGGTGGCGGCCATAGAGAGGAGTAGGTCGCGCATTCGGCAGCTCCTGTCTGGAACGGACTCTCAGACCTTTTTCAGGAGTTTCCACAGACTTTTTAAGGCAGATTGGTGAAGCGAACACTGCCAAAAGGATTCCCTCTCGAGACCTCCGGGTGCAGCTATGCGGAGCTAAGTCGCACATTCGGCGGCTCCTGCAAAAACGGACTTTTGGGCTCTTTTCAGGGCCCCCAACGGCACTTTTTCGACGTTTCCTGGTGTGGGAAGGAGTTAATAATAGCTCCCCGTCAGTATATGGCTTTAACTAGGAGCGGGGCAACAAAAAAGGTGGTGGTGGACCCGAAGAAGGGAGGAAAGAAGGACAAAATGGTGGCGGGCGGAGACCAGGCAGCGTGGAGGCAGTGGGTGGAGGAGCAACAGGAGGGTATCCAGCGCTGCCTCAGAGAGATTAAAACGGACCTGCTGGAGCCGATGAAGGCTTCTATTGATAAGCTGCTGGAGACCCAGACGGCCCAGGGGGTGGCGATCGGAGAGGCTCGACAAAAGAGACAATGAGGACGAGATCTTAGGCCTGGCGGTAAAGGTGGAGGCGCACGAGCGCTCCACAATAAATGGCAGGAGCGGTTCGAGGAGATGGAGAATCGGTCGAGGCGGAAGAATCTCCGGATTCTGAGCCTCCCGGAGGGGCTGGAGGGGCCGGACGTGGGGGCCTATGTGGTCACCATGTTGAACTCGCTGATGGGAGTGGGGTCCTTCCAGGGGCCCCTGGAGCTGGAAGGGGCCCATAGAGTGTTGGCGAGGAGGCCCAAGGCTAACGAGCCTCCGCGGGCGGTGCTGGTGCGGTTCCATCGGTTCGTCGATCAGGAGTGTGTGCTCAGCTGGGCCAAGAAGGAGAGGAGCAGCAGGTGGGAGATCGCGGAGGTTCGGATATACCAGGACTGGAGTGCGGAGGTGGCGAAGAGGAGGGCCGGGTACAATCGAGCGAAGGCGGTGCTGCACAGGAAGGGGGTGAAGTTTGGCATGTTGCAGCCGGCGCGACTGTGGGTGACCTACAAGGACCGGCACCATTATTTTGAGTCTCCGGAGGAGGTGTGGGCCTTTGTTCAGGCCGAGAAGCTGGACACAGACTGAGGGCCGGGATGGGCAATTGGGGACTGCGGTGGATATGCTATGCCTATTTTTGGTTCGGGGGGGGGGGGGGGCCTTTGCATTGTTCTGGGTTTCTTTTTCTCTGTGTTTTTCTCTTTCGGGTTGGGGAGGGTGGATGGGGTGGGCTGGGCACTGTTTTGGTCGGTGGCGGGGCCTGGTAGGTGAAGAGCGCGGGATTTTTTCCCATGCCGAAGACTGGGGGGGCCGGGGCGTGGAAGCGAGGATTGTTTTCCGCGCTTAGAATGGAGGGGGGAGGGGGAGAGCCTGTGGATGGGGAGAGGGAGAGGAGGGTGTGCCACACAATGGGAGGAGTCGAAATGGGAGGCGGGAGTGGCCGGGGTCAGCAGGAGTCAGCTGACTTGCGGAAGTGCAATGGGGGGAGTAAACCAGCTAGGATGGGTCCTAGCCGGGGAGGGGGGGGGGGGGGAATCGAGTTGCTGCTGCTAAGGTCAAGGAGGAGCTGGAACGAGTGGGGGGGTTCGAGACGGGGGTATGCCGCTGTGGGGAACGGGCCGGGTGTGGGGTGCGGGCGCGTGGCTGGCCGAGGAGGGGTCATGGTGTTGCTAACTTTTGCCTTAGTTTAATTGCTCTGTTTTATCACCTTTGCTCTCGAGTCGCCAGGTATCTTTCTGATACTGCCACGTGGTTCAAGTCCGAGTAATGATCAATAATCCAACACACCGCTTAGTAAGATTTAAATCAAAGCACATTTGTTATACACAGTAATCACTACTCATGCACAAATTCTACGTCTAAGCTACTTCTACAACTAACAGGCCTATACTTAACTTCGGACTGGCCCACCAGGTCAGGGGAACAAATGGCCTTTCGTTCGGGTTCTGAGTCTGCGGGATTCGAAGTTGGTACAGATTGGTAGCTAGGAGCGCCTATCCCGTAGCGAGCGTTGAAGTAAGACTTACTAGATTTCAGCGATGGCAGGACCGGTCACTGTCAAGGGTTGGTTCACGTTGCTGAGTGACCCGGTCCAGAAGAGAAGCAGAGGGTGCGGAAGGGTGGCAGAAGGGGTAGCAGGAGGGTCGATTTGAACTTGGACTCTATATTTATAGTCCCCAGGGGCTTCCCGCCTTTCGGGTCGGACCCTGTACCTGGTTCCAAAGTGATTGGACTTCGTCCCAATCACTTGGTTCGATTTTCTCCAATGCTGGAGCGATTCCTTGATCGATGGGCGGTCTTTTAAAAAAAAATATGTTTATTAAGAGTTTTTTAACAAAATTTTCAACCTTACAAACAAACCCCCCCCCCCCCCCCACCCCCGTAACAAAAAAGAAAGAAAGCTCGCATGGCAAGACATGAACATGGCAAGTCAATATGATACAATATGGGCAGCACGGTAGCATGGCGGTTAGCACAATTGCTTCACAGCTCCAGGGTCCCAGGTTCGATTCCGGCTTGGGTCACTGTCTGTGCGGAGTCTGCACATCCTCCCCGTGTGTGCGTGGGTTTCCTCCGGGTGCTCCGGTTTCCTCACACAGTCCAAAGATGTGCAGGTTAGGTGGATTGGCCATGCTAAATTGCCCTTAGTGTCCAAGATTGCCCTTAGTGTTGGGTGGGGTTACTGAGTTATAGAGATAGGGTGGAGGTGTGGACCTTGGGTAGGGTGCTCTTTCCAAGAGCCGGTACAGACCCGATGGGCCGAATGGCCTCCTTCTGCACTGTAAATTCTATGAGAACTTTGTACATTGGATTCCTCCCGTACATGTCAGTTTTCCGGATTATTCATGTATTTTCTTGCTCAAATGCCCCCCCAGAAAAAAAAACCTTCCCCCTCCTCCTCCCCGCCGCCCCCCCCCCCCCCCCAACGAAAGATATCCCCTCCCCCCCGTCCCCCCTGGGTTGCTGCTGCTGCTGACCGACCTTCCTCTAACGAGATAGTCTAGGAACGGTTGCCACCGCCTGTAGAACCCCTGCGCAGACCCTCTCAAGGCGAACTTAATCCTCTCCAACTTTATGAACCCAACCGTATCATTTATCCAGGCCTCCAGGCTGGGGGGCTTCGCCTCCTTCCACATTAGCAAGATCCTTCGCCGGGCTACTAGGGACGCAAAGGCCACAACGTCGGCCTCTTTCACCTCCTGCACTCCCGGCTCTTCCACAACTCCAAATAGAGCTAACCCCCAGCCTGGTTTGACCCGGGCCTTCACCACCTTCGAGATCACTCCCGTCACTCCCTTCCAATACCCCTCCAGTGCCGGGCACGACCAAAACATATGTGCGTGGTTTGCCGGGCTCCCGCCACACCTCCCACACTTGTCCTCCACTCCGAAGAACCTGCTCAGTCTTTCTCCCGTTATGTGTGCTCTATGTAGCACCTTGAATGGAATCAGGCTAAGCCTGGCGCACGAGGAAGAGGAATTTACCCTGCTTAGGGCATCAGCCCACATACCCTCCTCTATCTCCTCCCCTAGCTCTTGTTCCCACTTTCCTTTTAATTCGCCCACCAACTCCTCCCCCTCTTCCCTCATCTCTCGGTATATCTCTGACACCTTGCCCTCTCCGACCCACACCCCCGAAAGCACTCTGTCCTGAATCCCCTGCGCCGGGAGCAGCGGAAATTCCCTCACCTGTTGTCTTGTGAACACCCTCACCTGCATATATCTAAGGAAGTTTCCCCGGGGCAACTTATACTTTTCCTCCAATGCTCCCAAGCTCGCAAACGTCCCATCTATAAATAAATCTCCCACCCTCCTAATTCCCAACTGGTGCCAGCTCTGAAATCCTCCATCCATTCTTCCTGGGGCGAACCTATGGTTGTTCCTGATTGGGGACCCCACCAGGGCTCCCGCACACCTCTCTGTCGCCTCCATTGTCCCCAGATATTCAATGTTGCCGCCACCACCGGGTTCGTGGTAAACCTTTTTGGTGAGAGCGGTAGCGGCGCCATCACCAGCGCCTCTAAGCTCGTCCCTTTTCAGGACTTTCTCTCCAGTCTTTTCCACTCCGCTCCCTCTCCCTCCATCATCCATTTACGAATCATCGCCACATTGGCGGCCCAATAGTAGTCGCCCAAATTCGGCAGCGCCAGTCCTCCTCTGTCCCTGCTACGTTGTAGGAACCCCCTCCTTACCCTCGGGACTTTCCCTGCCCACACGAAGGTCGTGATGCTCCTGTCTATTTTTTAAAAAAGGTCTTAGTGATTAGTATAGCGAGACATTGAAATACAAATAAGAACCTCGGGAGGACCATCATCTTAATTGCCTGCACTCTGCCCGCCAACGACAGAGGCTGCATGTCCCACCTCTTGAAGTCCTCCTCCATTTGTTCTACCAATCGTGTCAGATTAAGTCTGTGCAAGGTTCCCCAGCTCCTAGCGATCTGAATCCCCAGGTATCGGAAGTTTCTTTCCACTTTCCTTAGAGGCAGGCCTTCTATCTCTCTACTCTGGTCCCCTGGATGTATCACGAATAGTTCACTCTTCCCCATGTTAAGCCTATATCCCGAGAAATCTCCGAACTCCCTCAACATCTGCATGACCTCTATCATCCCCCCCGCTGGGTCCGACACATACAATAGTAGGTCATCCGCATATAGCGAGACTTGGTGTTCTTCTCCCCCTCTAATCACCCCTCTCCATTTCCTGGAGTCTCTCAACGCCATGGCCAGAGGTTCAATTGCCAACGCGAACAAAAGTGGAGATAGCGGGCATCCCGGTCTTGTTCCCCTATATAGTCGGAAATACTCCGATCTTTGCCGACCCGTGACTACACTTGCCGTTGGGGCCCCATAAAGAAGTTTGACCCAGCTAATAAACCCGTTCCCGAACCCAAACCTCCTTAACACCTCCCATAAGTACTCCCACTCCACCCTATCAAATGCCTTCTCTGCATCCATTGCCGTCACTATCTCTGCCTCCCCCTCCACTGGGGGCATCATTATCACCCCTAATAGTCGTCGCACGTTGAACATAGAACATAGAACATAGAAAATACAGCACAGAACAGGCCCTTCGGCCCACGATGTTGTGCCAAACCTTTGTCCTAGATTAATCATAGATTATCATTGAATTTACAGTGCAGAAGGAGGCCATTTGGCCCCCTGAGTCTGCACCGGCTCTTGGAAAGAGCACCCCACCCAAACTCAGCACCTCCACCCAACACCAAGGGCAATTTTGGACACTAAGGGCAATTTATCATGGCCAATCCACCTACCCTGCACATCTTTGGACTGTGGGAGGAAACCGGAGCACCCGGAGGAAACCCACGCAGACACGGGGAGGACGTGCAGACTCCGCACAGACCGTGACCCAAGACGGAATCGAACCTGGGACCCTGGAGCTGTGAAGCAATTGTGCTATCCACAATGCTACCGTGCTGCCCTTAAAAACAAATAAATCTACACTATATCATTTTACCGTAATCCATGTACCTATCCAATAGCTGCTTGAAGGTCCCTAATGTTTCCGATTCAACTACTTCCACAGGCAGTGCATTCCATGCCCCCACTACTCTCTGGGTAAAGAACCTACCTCTGATATCCCTCCTATATCTTCCACCTTTCACCTTAAATTGATGTCCCCTTGTAATGGTTTGTTCCACCCGGGGAAAAAGTCTCTGACTGTCTACTCTATCTATTCCCCTGATCATCTTATAAACCTCTATCAAGTCGCCCCTCGTCCTTCTCCGTTCTAATGAGAAAAGGTCTAGCACCCTCAACCTTTCCTCGTAAGACCTACTCTCCATTCCAGGCAACATCCTGGTAAATCTTCTTTGCACCTTTTCCAAAGCTTCCACATCCTTCCTAAAATGAGGCGACCAAAACTGTACACAATACTCCAAATGTGGCCTTACCAAAGTTTTGTACAGCTGCATCATCACCTCACGGCTCTTAAATTCAATCCCTCTGTTAATGAACGCGAGCACACCATAGGCCTTCTTCACAGCTCTATCCACTTGAGTGGCAACTTTCAAAGATGTATGAACATAGACCCCAAGATCTCGCTGCTCCTCCACATTGCCAAGAACTCTACCGTTAACCCTGTATTCCGCATTCATATTTGTCCTTCCAAAATGGACAACCTCACACTTTTCAGGGTTAAACTCCATCTGCCACTTCTCAGCCCAGCTCTGCATCCTATCTATGTCTCTTTGCAGCCGACAACAGCCCTCCTTACTATCCACAACTCCACCATTCTTCGTATCGTCTGCAAATTTACTGACCCACCCTTCAACTCCCTCATCCAAGTCATTAATGAAAATCACAAACAGCAGAGGACCCAGAACTGATCCCTGCGGTACGCCACTGGTAACTGGGATCCAGGCTGAATATATGCCATCCACCACCACTCTCTGACTTCTATCGGTTAGCCAGTTCGTTATCCAACTGGCCAAATTTCCCACTATCCCATGCCTCCTTACTTTCTGCAGAAGCCTACCATGGGGAACCTTATCAAATGCCTTACTAAAATCCATGTACACTACATCCACTGCTTTACCTTCATCCACATGCTTGGTCACCTCCTCAAAGAATTCAATAAGATTTGTAAGGCAAGACCTGCCCCTCACAAATCCGTGCTGACTATCCCTAATCAAGCAGTGTCTTTCCAGATGCTCAGAAATCCTATCCTTCAGTACCCTTTCCATTACTTTCCCTACTACCGAAGTAAGACTAACTGGCCTGTAATTCCCAGGGTTACCCCTAGTCCCTTTTTTGAACAGGGGCACGGCATTCGCCACTCTCCAATCCCCTGGTACCACCCCTGTTGACAGTGAGGACGAAAAGATCATTGCCAACGGCTCTGCAATTTCATCTCTTGCTTCCCATAGAATCCTTGGATATATCCCGTCAGGCCCGGGGGACTTGTCTATCCTCAAGTTTTTCAAAATGCCCAACACATCTTCCTTCCTAACAAGTATTTCCTCGAGCTTACCAATCTGTTTCACACTGTCCTCTCCAACAATATCGCCCCTCTCATTTGTAAATACAGAAGAAAAGTACTCGTTCAAGACCTCTCCTATCTCTTCAGACTCAATACACAATCTCCCACTACTGTCCTTGATCAGACCTACCCTCGCTCTAGTCATTCTAGACATTCACTCTAGACATTCAGTTGTCTCCCCTTTACGGACCCTGTCTGGTCTTCGTGCACCACCCCCGGGACACAGTCCTCTATCCTCGATGCCAGTACCTTTGACAGCAATTTGGCGTCCACATTCAATAATGAAATAGGTCTATAGGACCCGCACTGCAACGGATCTTTATCCCTCTTCAGAGTTAGCGATATCGTCACCTCCGACATTGTCGGGGGTAAAGTCCCTCCTTCCCTGGCCTCAATGAACATCCTCACCAACAACGGGGCCAACAAGTCCACGTATTTTTTATAAAATTCCACCGGGAACCCGTCTGGTCCCGGAGCCTTCCCTGCTTGCATATTCCCCAGCCCCTTAATAACCTCGTCCACCCCAACTGGTGCCCCCAGGCCTTCCACCTCCTGCTCCTCCACCCTCGGGAACCTCAATTGATCCAGGAACTGCCGCATCCCCTCCTCTCCCTCTGGGGGTTGGGACCTATACAGTCCCTCATAAAAGGTCTTGAACACCTCGTTTATCTTCCCTGCTCTTCGCACCGTGGCTCCCTTTTTGTCTCCAGTTCCCCCTATCTCCCTCACCGCTGTCCTCTTTCGCAACTGATGAGCCAGCAGGCGACTAGCCTTTTCCCCATATTCATACCTCCTCCCCTGTGCCTTCCTCCACAGCACCTCCGCCTTTCTGGTGGTCAAGAGGTCAAACTCCGCCTGGAGTCGTCTCCTCTCCCTGTACAGTCCCTCCTCCGGGGTCTCTGCAAATTCCCTGTCCACCCTTTAAACCTCCACCAGTAATCTTTCCCTTTCCTTGGCCTCTGTTTTCCCTTTGTGGGCCCCAATGGAGATCAGCTCTCCTCTGACCACCGCTTTTAGAGCTTCCCATACCACTCCCACACGGACCTCCCCCTCGTCATTGACCTCCAGGTATCTCTCAATACACCCCCGCACTCTTCCACACACTCCCTCGTCCGCCATCAATCCCACATCTAATCGCCAGAGTACTCTCTGCTCCCTTTCCTCTCCTAGTTCCAGGTCCACCCAGTGTGGGGCATGGTCCGAAACCGCTATGGCTGAATACTCAGCTTCTTCCACCCTCGAGATCAACGACCTTCTCAGAACAAAAAAAATCTATCCGGGAGTACACTTTATGGACATGGGAGAAGAAGGAGAACTCCCTGGCCCTCGGTCTAAGAAATCGCCATGGACTTCCGGGTGCGGCGATGACCAGCTAAGTCGCACGTTTCGGCAGCTCCCGGTGGAACGGACTTTTGGGCTCTTAATAGGAGCCCCAACGGCAATTTTAACGGCTAAAAACACCGTGCGGTAAACCAGAAGGGAATCCCCCCTGGACACGGATGGAAAAAGGAGAGGAAAGTGGCCGGATTGCGGTGGATCCTTTAGAGCAGCGGCAAGGAAGGCAAGCAAAAACCAAGATGGCGTCGGAAGGTGGCAGTTTAATATGGGGCCCTGAACAACACGAGTTTTTGAAACGCTGCGTGGAAGAGCTTAAAAAGGAGATGAAGAAGGAGCTGTTGGCCCCGATATTACAGGCGATCGAAGGGCTAAAAGATGAGCAAAAGACCCAGGAGCGGGAGCTTCGGGTCGTGAAGGCAAAGGCTGCCGAGAACGAGGACGATATACAGGGCCTGGTGGTGAAGACGGAGATGCACGAGGCACACCATAAACGATGTGTGGAAAGGCTGGAGGTGCTGGAGAATAATGCGAGGAGGAAGAATTTAAGGATTCTTGGTCTTCCTGAAGGTGCAGAAGGGGCGGACGTCGGGGCATATGTGAGCACGATGCTGCACTCGTTAATGGGATCGGAGGCCCCGACGGGCCCGTTGGAGGTGGAAGGAGCCTATCGAGTTATGGCGCGAAGACCGAGGGCAGGAGAAATTCCTAGAGCCATAGTGGTGAGATTTCTTCGTTTTAAGGACAGAGAGATGGTCCTCAGATGGGCAAAGAAAACTCGGAGCAGCAGATGGGAGAACGCGGTGATCCGCGTATACCAAGACTGGAGTGCGGAGGTGGCGAGAAGGAGGGCGAGCTTTAATCGGGCCAAGGCGGTGCTTCATAAAAAGAAGATAAAATTCGGAATGCTGCAACCGGCAAGACTGTGGGTCACATATCGAGGGAAGCACCACTACTTTGAGACAGCGGATGAGGCGTGGACATTTATTGTTGAAGAGAAATTGGAATGAGTGGGTTATTAAAAAAGAACGTTTGAGACAAAGTGGTGGGGCAAATATGGGGGGGCGAAGAGGGGGGAAAAAGGGGGGTAGAGATGATTTTTATGTTGTTAATCCTGCGACCTGGTACCTTTTCTCTCTTCCACAGGTTGTGGGGGAGGGAGGAAGGGAGGTGGAGGAGTTGGGGGCGTTGGCCATGGGGGGCGGGGCCAAAAGGGAAGCACGGGCTTTGTTCCCACGCTATGATAATCATGGCGGGAATAGAGAAGCAGGAAGGAGGGGGCGTCGCACGGTGCGAGCCGAGGTCACGGGGGGAAGCCGAGGTCGGCCAGAGTTTGCTGACTTCTGGGAGCAACATGGGGGGTGTAACCACGCTAGTGGGGGATCTAGCGGGGGGGGAGGGGGGCATTTACTGGGTTGCTGCTGCTGGGGAGAAGGGGGAGCTGGTATGGGGTGGGGTGGGCGGGGCGGGGGGGCACCGCCTGGGGGGGACACAGCTGCGTGGGAACCGGGTGAGGAGCTGGGTAAAAGGGGATGGCTAATCGACAAGGGGGGGGGGGTAAAGAGCCCCCCAACCCGGCTGATCACGTGGAATGTGAGAGGGCTGAACGGGCCGATAAAGAGGGCACGGGTACTCGCACACCTAAAGAAACTTAAGGCAGATGTGGTTATGTTACAGGAGGCGCATTTGAAACTGATAGACCAGGTTAGGCTACGCAAAGGATGGGTGGGGCAGGTGTTTCATTCGGGGCTAGATACGAAAAACAGGGGGGTGGCTATATTAGTGGGGAAGCGGGTAATGTTTGAGGCAAAGACCATAGTGGCGGATAGCGGGGGCAGATACGTGATGGTGAGTGGTGAATTACAGGGGGAGGCGGTGGTCTTAGTGAACGTATATGCCCCGAACTGGGATGATGCCAACTTTATGAGGCGCATGTTAGGACGTATCCCGGACCTAGAGGTGGGAAAGTTGGTAATGGGGGGAGATTTCAATACGGTGTTGGAACCAGGGCTGGACAGATCGAGGTCCAGGACTGGAAGGAGGCCGGCAGCAGCCAAGGTGCTTAAAGACTTTATGGAGCAGATGGGAGTAGACCCATGGAGATTTAGTAGGCCTAGGAGTAAGGACTTTTCATTTTTCTCCTATGTCCACAAAGTTTATTCGCGAATAGACTTTTTTGTTTTGGGAAGGGCGTTGATCCCGAAGGTGAGGGGGACGGAGTATATGGCTATAGCTATCTCGGATCACGCTCCACATTGGGTGGACTTGGAGATAGGGGAGGAAAAAGAACGGTGTCCACCCTGGAGAATGGACATGGGACTAATGTCGGATGAGGGGGTGTGTCTAAGGGTGAGGGGGTGTATTGAAAAGTACTTGGAACTCAATGATAATGGGGAGGTCCAGGTGGGAGTGGTCTGGGAGGCGCTGAAGGCAGTGGTTAGAGGGGAGCTGATATCAATCAGGGCACATAAAGGAAAGCAGGAGAGTAGGGAACGGGAGCGGTTGCTGCAAGAACTTCTGAGGGTGGACAGGCAATATGCGGAGGCACCGGAGGAGGGACTATACAGGGAAAGGCAAAGGCTACACGTAGAATTTGATTTGCTGACTACGGGTACTGCAGAGGCACAGTGGAGGAAGGCACAGGGTGTACAGTACGTATATGGGGAGAAGGCGAGCAGGTTGCTGGCCCACCAATTGAGGAAAAGGGGAGCAGCGAGGGAAATAGGGGGAGTGAGGGATGAGGAGGGAGAGATGGAGCGGGGAGCGGAGAGAGTGAATGGAGTGTTCAAGGCATTCTATGAAAGATTATATGAAGCTCAGCCCCCGGATGGGAAGGAGAGAATGATGTGTTTTCTGGACCAGCTGGAATTTCCTAAGGTGGAGGAGCAGGAGAGGGTGGGACTGGAAGCACAGATCGAAATGGAGGAAGTAGTGAAAGGAATTAGGAGCATGCAGGCGGGGAAGGCTCCGGGACCGGATGGATTCCCAGTTGAATTTTACAGGAAATATGTGGACTTGCTCGCCCCGCTACTGATGAGAACCTTTAATGAGGCGAGGAAAAGGGGACAGCTGCCCCCGACTATGTCAGAGGCAACGATATCGCTTCTCCTAAAGAAAGAAAAAGACCCGCTGCAATGCGGGTCCTATAGGCCTATTTCCCTCCTGAATGTAGACGCTAAGATTCTGGCCAAGGTAATGGCAATGAGGATAGAGGATTGTGTCCCGGGGGTGGTCCATGAGGACCAAACTGGGTTTGTGAAGGGGAGACAGCTGAATACGAATATACGGAGGCTGCTAGGGGTAATGATGATGCCCCCACCAGAGGAGGAAGCGGAGATAGTGGTGGCGATGGATGCCGAGAAAGCATTTGATAGAGTGGAGTGGGATTATTTGTGGGAGGTGTTGAGGAGATTTGGCTTTGGAGATGAGTATATTAGATGGGTACAGCTGCTGTATAGGGTCCCGATGGCGAGCGTGGTCACGAATGGACGGGGGTCTGAATATTTTCGGCTCCATAGAGGGACGAGGCAGGGATGTCCTCTGTCCCCATTATTGTTTGCACTGGCGATTGAGCCCCTGGCAATAGCATTGAGGGGTTCCAGGAAGTGGAGGGGAGTACTCAGGGGAGGAGAAGAACACCGGGTATCTCTGTATGCGGACGATTTGTTGTTGTATGTGGCGGACCCGGCGGAGGGGATGCCAGAGATAATGCAGATACTTGGGGAGTTTGGAGAATTTTCAGGATATAGACTGAACATGGGGAAAAGTGAGTTGTTTGTGGTGCATCCAGGGGGGCAGAGCAGAGAAATAGAGGACTTACCGCTGAGGAAGGTAACAAGGGACTTTCGCTACTTGGGGATCCAGATAGCCAAGAATTGGGGTACATTGCATAGATTAAATTTAACGCGGTTGGGGGGGGCGGGGGTAGGGTAGGGGAGGGGGGGGCGGGGGTAGGGTACATAGAACATAGAACATAGAAATTACAGCACAGAACAGGCCCTTCGGCCCACGATGTTGTGCCGAACCTTTGTCCTAGATTAATCATAGATTATCATTGAATTTACAGTGCAGAAGGAGGCCATTCGGCCCCTCGAGTCCGCACCAGCTCTTGGAAAGAGCACCCTACCCAAACTCAACACCTCCACCCAACACCAAGGGCAATTTGGACATTAAGGGCAATTTATCATTGGCCAATTCACCTAACCCGCACATCTTTGGACTGTGGGAGGAAACCGGAGCACCGGAGGAAACCCAAGCACACACGGGGAGGATGTGACTCCGCACAGACAGTGATCCAGGCCGGAATCGAACCTGGGACCCTGGAGCTGTGAAGCAATTGTGCTATCCACAATGCTACCGTGCTGCCCTTAAGAACAAATAAATCTACACTCTATCATTTTCCCGTAATCCATGTACCTATCCAACAGCTGCTTGAAGGTCCCTAATGTTTCCGACTCAACTACTTCCACAGGCAGTGCATTCCATGCCCCCACTACTCTCTGGGTAAAGAACCTACCTCTGATATCCCTCCTATATCTTCCACCTTTCACCTTAAATTCATGTCCCCTTGTAATGGTGTGTTCCACCTGGGGAAAAAGTCTCTGACTGTCTACTCTATCTATTCCCCTGAACATCTTATAAACCTCTATCAAGTCGCCCCTCATCCTTCTCCGCTCTAATGAGAAAAGGCCTAGCACCCTCAACCTTTCCTCGTAAGACCTACTCTCCATTCCAGGCAACATCCTGGTAAATCTTCTTTGCACCTTTTCCAGAGCTTCCACATCCTTCCTAAAATGAGGCGACCAGAACTGTACACAGTACTCCAAATGTGGCCTTACCAAAGTTTTGTACAGCTGCATCATCACCTCACAGCTCTTAAATTCAATCCCTCTGTTAATGAACGCGAGCACACCATAGGCCTTCTTCACAGCTCTATCCACTTGAGGGGGGTAGGGGAGGGGGGGGGGCGGGGGTAGGGTAGGGGAGGGGGGGGCGGGGGGAGGGGAGGGGGGGCGGGGTAGGGTAGGGGAGGGGGGGGTAGGGTAGGGGAGGGGGGGCGGGGGTAGGGTAGGGGAGGGGAGGCGGGGGTAGGGTAGGGGAGGGGAGGTGGGGGTAGGGTAGGGGAGGCGGGGGTAGGGTAGGGGAGGGGAGGGGGGGGGTAGGGTAGGGGAGGGGAGGGGGGGGGAGGGAGGGAAGGTAGGGGGGGGGGAACCAGAAGGACTCTCAGGGATGTTAGTGTACATGTATAATATGTATAGGTTGTTGTTATAGGTAACTGTATATTGGACTGTTGAATTGTATTTTTGGAGAGTATTTATTTGGGACAAGGCAGTTGCCATTTAGTTTTGTTTTTTAATTTTGATGTTGTTTATATATTATTTATTTCTTGCTTAAAACTGGCCATTGTTATTTATATTGTTATATTACTGTGTAAAGGATACACAATGTACTGTCATGGTTGGCCAAAAATGTTGAATAAAATATATTTTAAAAAAAAGAAATCGCCATGGATCCACTCCCCCCATTTGGTCCATAAACCCCTTGAGCACCTTGGCCGCTGCCGGCCTTCTTCCGGTCTTTGATCTGGATCTATCTGACCCTGGGTCCAGCACGGTATTGAAGTCCCCTCCCAATATCAAATTTCCTACCTCCAGGTCCGGTATACGACCCAACATCCGTCTCATAAATCCCGCATCGTCCCAGTTTGGGGCATACACGTTAACCAACACGACCTCCATTCCCTCCAGCCTGCCACTCACCATTACATATCTACCTCCGCTATCTGCTACAATGCTCCTTGCTTCAAATGCTACCCGTTTCCCCACCAATATGGCCACCCCTCTATTCTTTGCATCTAGTCCTGAGTGGAACACCTGTCCCACCCATCCTTTCCTTAACCTAACTTGGTCCGCCACCTTCAGGTGCGTCTCTTGGAGCATAGCCACGTCTGCCCTTAGTCCTTTCAAGTGCGCGAGCACTCGGGCCCTTTTAATTGGTCCATTTAGGCCTCTCACGTTCCACGTGATCAGCCTCACTAGGGGGCTACCTGCCCCCCCTCCCGTGTCGACTAGCCATCACCTTCTCTAGGCCAGTCCCATATCCCGCCTCCGCGCTCCCCAGGCGTCGCATTCCATCCCCGTCCACCCACTCTTTAGCCATTTCCTTTTTGATTTCCGCAGCAGCAACCCCCCCCCCCCTGCTAGATCCCTTTCTAGCGTGATTGCTCCCCCCATCTTACTTCCGCAAGTCAGCTGACTTCAACTGACCCCGGCTACTCCTGCTCACTCCTTGACCCCCCCCGTGTGGGGAACTCCCATCCGCCTTGCACCTGTCTTCCCGCCATAATCTTTCTGGCGCGGGAACATCCCTTTATCTGACCCGCCTCTTGTGGCGCAGCTCCCTTTCCTCTCCCCCTCCCATTCATTCCTCATTCTCCGCCTATGTCCCTTCTTTCCCCCCTCACCGTCGCCCACATTTCCTAGTGTCTCCCCCCATCCCAATTTACTTCTCTATTTTCATCAACCATAACAATAACATTCCCTACAGTATCAGTCCCTCAGTTCCGATCCAATTTCTCGTCTTTAATAAAGGTCCATGCTTCTTCCGCCGTATCGAAATAATGGTGTCTCTCCTGGTACGTGACCCATAGTCGTGCCGGCTGCAGCATCCCGAACTTCACCTTCTTCTTGTGTAGCACCTCCTTGGCTCGGTTAAAACTCGCCCTCCTTCTCGCCACCTCCGCACTCCAATCCTGGTACACCCGTACCACTGCATTCTCCCATCTGCTACTCCGCACCTTTTTAGCCCATCTCAGGACCTCTTCTCTATCTTTAAGGCGATGAAATCGCACGATTGTCGCCCTGGGTGGTTCTCCCACTTTTGGTCTTCTCGCCGGGATCCGATGTGCCCACTCCAACTCCAAGGGGCCCGCAGGGGCCTCAGCTCCCATCAATGAGCTTAGCATCGTACTTACATAAGCTCCACAGTCCGCTCCTTCCACTCCCTCAGGGAGACCCAGTATCCGAAGGTTCTTCCTTCGTGCCCTGTTTTCTAGGGCCTCAATCCTTTCAATGCACTTTTTGTGGAGCGCCTCGTGCGTCTGTGTTTTGAACGCCAGGCCCAGGATCTCGTCCTCATTATCCGTCACCTACTGCTCCTCCACGCGGAGCTCTGTCTCCTGGGTCCTTTGTGCCTCCTTGAGCCCCTCAATTGCCTGAAGCATCGGTGTCAGCACCTCCCTCTTTAGTAGCTCCACACACCGTCTCAGGAATTAGTCTTGCTCGGGCCCCCATGTCGCCTGGGCTTTCTCCGCCGCCATCTTGTGTCTTCTCCCTTTCTGTCCCTTTCGTCGAAGATTCCTCGCGCTGCAGCCGCCGCCGCCGATATTTTCCTCTTTCGTTGGGGGGGGGGGGGGGGACTCCCTATTCACTCACCCCACACCGGGTTTCGTCGCCCAGAAATTTCCCGTTGGGGCTCTTAAAAGAGCCCGAAGGTCCGTTGGAGCTGGAGCCGCCGAAACATGCGGCTTAGCTGGTCATCGCCGCAACCGGAAGTCTTCGCCGGACTTCCTGAGCACCTCCCCCATCTGTCCTCCACCCCAAAGAACCTACTCAGCCTCGCCCCCGTCATATGCGCTCTGTGAACAACCTTAAATTGCATCAGGCTAAGCCTGGCACACGAGGAAGAGGAATTAACCCTACTTAGGGCATCAGCCCACAGCCCCACCTCAGTCTCCTCCCCCAACTCCTCTTCCCAGTTACCCTTCAGCTCCTCTACCAAAGCCTCCCCCTCTTCTTTCATCACCTGGTATATCGTCGACACCTTGCCCTCCCCGACCCATACGCCCAAAATCACCCTGTCTTGAATCCCCTGTACCGGGAGCAGCGGGAATTCCCTCACCTGCCGCCTCACAAGCGCCCTCACTTGCATGTACCTGAAGGCATTTCCCGGGGGTAGTCCAAATTTCTCCTCCAGCGCCCCTAAGCTCGCAAACGTCCCATCGATGAACAGGTCCCCCATTCTTCTAATCCCTGCCCGATGCCAGCTCAGAAACCCCCCGTCCATCCTTCCTGGGACAAACCGATGATTATCCCTAATCGGGGACCACACCGAGGCTCCCATCGCTCCCCTGTGTCGTCTCCACTGCCCCCAGATCTTTAGCGTTGCCACCACCACCGGCCTCGAGGTGTACCTTGTCGGTGAGAGCAGCAGCGGTGCCGTCACCAGCGCCCCCAGGCTCATTCCTTTGCAGGACGGCATCTCCAACCTCTTCCACGCCGCCCCCTCTCCCTCCATCACCCACTTACGGATCATCGCCACGTTGGCTGCCCAGTAGTAGCCTCCCAGATTCGGCAACGCCAACCCTCCTCTATCTCTGCTACGCTCCAGGAATCCCCTCTTTACCCTCGGGGTCTTGCTCGCCCACACAAATCCCATAATGCTCCTGCTTACCCTCTTAAAGAAGGCCTTGGCAATCACAATTGGGAGGCATTGGAATACAAAAAGAAACCTCGGGAGGACCACCATTTTAATCGACTGTACCCTGCCCGCTAGCGAGAGTGGCAACACATCCCACCTTTTAAAGTCCTCCTCCATCTGTTCCACCAGCCGCGTCAAATTAAGTTTGTGCAGGGCCCCCCAGCTCCTAGCTACCTGAATCCCCAAGTATCGAAAGCTCCTTTCCGCCCTCCTCAACGGTAGGTCGTCTATCCCTCTTCCCAGATCCCCCGAATGCACCACAAAGAGCTCACTCTTTCCCACATTGAGCTTATAGCCCGAGAAGTCTCCAAACTCCCTTAGGATCTGCATGACCTCAACCATCCCCTCCACTGGATCCGCCACATACAGCAACAGGTCATCTGCGTACAGCGACACTCGATGTTCCTCTCCCCCTCGGACCACCCCCTTCGATTTCCCCGACTCCCTTAACGCCACGGCCAAAGGTTCAATTGCTAATGCGAACAGCAGAGGGGACAGGGGGCACCCCTGCCTCGTCCCTCGATACAGCCGGAAATACTCCGACCTCCGCCGGTTCGTGACCACACTCGCCACCGGGGCACTATACAGGAGCTTAACCCAACTAATAAACGCCCCCCCCCCCCCGAACCCAAACCTCCTCAACACTTCCCAGAGATACTCCCACTCTACTCGGTCAAAGGCCTTCTCCGCGTCCATGGCTGCCATTATCTCCGCCTCTCCCTCCACCGATGGCATCATTATCACATTTAGGAGCCTTCGCACATTGGTGTTTAGCTGCCTGCCCTTTACAAATCCCGTCTGGTCCTCATGAATCACCCCCGGGACAGTCCTCAATCCTCGTAGCCAACATTTTTGCCAGCAACTTGGCATCCATTTAGGAGCGAGATCGGTCTATATGACCCGCATTGTAGTGGGTCCTTATCCTGCTTTTATATCAAAGAGATCGCCGCCTCCGACATTGTCGGGGGCAGGGTCCCCCGCTCCCTTCATTGAAGGTCCTCACCAGCAACATGGCTAACAGGTCTACATACTTCCTATATAAACTCCACCGGGAACCCATCCGGCCCCGGGGCCTTCCCCACCTGCATGCTCCCCAGTCCTTTAACCAGCTCCTCCACCCCAATGGGGACCCCCAAACCAGCCACCTCCTGCTCCTCCATCCTCGGGAATCTCAGTTGGTCCAAGAATCGTCGCATCCCCTCTTTTCCCCCTGGGGGCTGGGACCTATACAGCTCCTTGTAAAAGGCCTTAAAAGCCTCATTCACTTTCACCACACTCCGCACCGTAGTTCCCCTGCCATCCTTGACTCCACCTATTTCCCTCGCTGCCATCCTCTTGCAGAGCTGATGTGCCAGCATCCAGCTCGCCTTCTCCCCATATTCATATATCGCCCCCTGTGCCTTCCTCCACTGTGCCTCTGCCTTCCCTGTGGTCAACAGGTCGAACTCCGTCTGGAGACTTTGTCTCTCCCTGAGTAGTCCTCCATCAGGAACCTCTGCATATCTCCTGTCCACTCTTAAAATCTCCCCCACTAATCTCTCCCTTTCCCTGCCCTCGCTCTTCTCCCTGTGAGCCCTGATGGATATTAACTCTCCCCTGACCACCGCCTTCAGCGCCTCCCATACTACTCCCACCTGCACCTCCCCGTTGTCGTTGGCATCCACGTACCTTTCGATGCACCCCCGCACCCTCCCACACACGTCGGTCGCTCTCCTCCCCCAGCTCTAACTCCACCCAGTGCGGGGCATGGTCTGAAATGGCTATGGCCGAATACTCCGTTCCCTCCACTTTCGGGATCAATGCCCTGCCCAAAACAAAAAAATCTATCCGGGAGTAGGCCTTATGTACGTGGGAGAAAAAAGAGAATTCCCTGTCCAGGGGCCTAGCAAATCTCCACGGGTCTACTCCCCCCATCTGCTCCATAAACCCCCTGAGCACCTTGACCGCAGCCGGCCTCTTCCCAGTCTTGGATCTGGAACGATCTAATGCTGGGTCCAACACCGTGTTGAAATCCCCCCCCATTATCAAGCTCCCTACCTCCAAGTCCGGAATACGCCCCAACATCCGTTTCATGAATCCAGCATCGTCCCAGTTTCAAGGCCCCTGCTCTACCCGTCCCCTGCAACCTACCGCTCACCATCACGTATCGGCCTCCTTTGTCCGCTACTATGTTCTTGGCCTCAAACGACACCCGCTTCCCCACCAGTATTGCCACCCCTCTATTCTTCGCATCCAGCCCCGAATGGAACACCTGTCCTACCCATCCCTTTCTTAACCTGACCTGATCTGCCACCTTCAGATGTGTCTCCTGAAGCATGACCACGTCTGCCTTCAGTCTCTTTAGGTGCGCGAACACTCGGGCCCTCTTAACCGGCCCATTTATGCCTCTCACATTCCACGTGATCAGCCGGATTGGGGGGCTACCCCCCCCCCCCCCCACCCCCCCCCCCCCGCCAACTAGCTATCTCCTATCTTAGGCCAGTCCCGTGCCCGCGCCTCCCGCACCCTCCAGTCCCCCAGACGGGGAACCCCCGCCCCAACCATCCCTTCCATTTTCAGTTCCCCCTCGGCCAGTGCAGCAGCAACCCTATTGTCACCCCTCCCCCCCTTCCCTCCCCCCTCCCCGCTAGATCCGCATCTAGCTCTTTTGCTCCCCCCATACTACTTCTGCTGACCCCGGCTTCCCCTGCCTTCCCGTTGATCTCCCCCGTGTGGGAGTCTCTCCTCCTCACCTTCCTCCATCCCCCCCCCCCCCTCCCCCCAGCGCGGGAAAAAGCCCGCACTTTCCTGAGCCAGCCCCGCCCCGTGGTGCAGCTCCTGTTGCGGCCATTATCCCAGTTCCCCCATCCCCGAGTCTCACCTCCCTCCAGCACCGACGCCCACATTTCCCACCATCTCGTCTACAGAAAAAAGAAAGAATTTTAACAAGAACTCTACCCACATCCCCATCCATCATCCCACCCATGAAGCATTCTTTACCCATATTTACAACCCCGTATACAACCAACATCTCCCCCACAACCACAGCCCCTCAGTTCGAGTCCAATTTTTCCGTTTGGATAAAGGTCCAAGCCTCTTCTGGCATTTCGGAATAATGGTGTCGGTCCTGATAAGTGACCCACAGTCGCGCTGGCTGCAGCATTCCGAGCGTGACTCTTTGTTTATGCAGCACCGCCTTGGCCCGGTTGAAGCCAGCTCTCCTCTTTGCCACCTCCGCGCTCCAATCCTGGTAAACTCGGATCACCGCGTTCTCCCATCTACTGCTCCGCACCTTCTTGGCCCATCTCAGAACACTTTCTTTGTCTGCGCAGCGATGGAACCTTGCCACTATCGCCCTTGGCGGCTCATCAGCCTTGGGTTTCCTCGCCAGGACCCGGTGAGCCCCCTCCAGCTCCAGGGGGCTCGGAGAGGCCTCCGCACCCATCAGCGAATGGAGCATCGTGCTCACGTACGCCCCGGCATCAGCTCCCTCCACTCCTTCAGGAAGACCCAGAATCCGGAGATTCTTCCTCCTCGACCTGTTCTCCAGGACCTCGAGTCTCTCGGCCCACCTCCTGTGCACCGCCTCGTGCGCCTCCACCTTTACCGCCAGGCCCAGGATCTCGTCCTCATTCTCATTCGTTTTATCCCTCACCTCGCGGAGCTCCACCGCCTGGGCCTTCTGGGTCTCCTTCAGCCCCTCGATCGCCAACAGCATTGGCGCCAGCACCTCCTTTTTTTGCTCCTCCACACAGTGCTTGAGGAACTCCTGCTGGTCCGGCCCCCATGCTGCTCGATCTCCGCCCTCCGCCATCTTGTTTTTACCCCCTCGTTTTTGCTGCTGCTCCAGAGCCTCTTTCTCCGACGCTCCACCGCTAATCTCCACCATACAACGTAAGGGGGGACCTTACTTCACCTTCCCACACGGGATTCAATCAAAAAATCTCCCGTTGGGGCTCCTCTGGAGAGCCCAAAAGTCCGTTAAAGTGGGAGCTGCTGAAATGTGCGGCTTAGCTCCACATCGCTGCAACCGGAAGTCCGATGGGCGGTCTTGAGGTGGTCATTCACCTCCCTTTGTGTAGGCTTTTGCTGGCGCCGCCGAGCCTGGGTTGGCTTTGTGTGTCTAAAATGTTGCACATTGTTCCCGGGATTGCTCATTAGTATTCAGATGGCTGGTGTTTTGTTATGTTGATGGTTACTGGTATCGATCTTGTCTGGCCTTCCCAGAGGTGAATACACAGTCTACCTGTAGCTGCTCGTTTTAATCCTGTTGGCTGATTTTCCCATCAGCCTTTACCGTTCGCCATTTTAAATCGGGGTTAGCCATTCTAAACTGGCCACATTCCCTCCTTGTGATCCGAATGCGAAGCGTGAAGGATCACATCACTATGTTGCTTTCCATTCCCTGACCTGGGGGCGGGGGGGGGGGGCACTTCCTTCATGGTCTCTGCACTGACCATAGCTATGCAAAAAATGTTTTAACTAACAATTCTAAGGGCGCTATGTCAGACAGGGACATGCATTACAAAACAATAAACTGGGAACCTCTAACTTATTCTTAATACACTACACTCACTTAAACATTCCATTATCCTACCTTCCTCAATCATACAACAACATCATAGCATTTCATACACAGTCTTTCCTGGCTTAGCAGTCAAGCTCAGGATCATACAATTTGCTCATGAAAAAGTTCTTTACAGTTCTTTGTTTACAATAACAATAAACGCAAGTGAATGCACTTTCATATAGATCGCGGGGGTCGGGGGTCTGGTCGTAACCGAACATAGGCGATCTGATCGTATATACCGGGGTTTGAGCGCGGTAGGCTCTCCTTCTCCATTTCTTAGACGCATCGTCTGCACGATGCAGCAGAGTATCGCTAATGCTAGTAATGATTACATAGGACAGGGAGTACCAGGCTATAAACCTGGCACACCAAGGTGCTGTAGTGTCGCTGGTGACTGGGCTCTGGGTACTGCGGGGAAGTGAAACATTAACGGCTGGGGGTCTTGAAGTCATGGGGTTCGCGTTCACGCGCAACCAAATGTCCAATAGCACAAGGGTGATCCACTTGAAGGAAGTCCTCATGGCTCTTCTCTTTCCTTTTCTTTCTTTGTCTTCTCCGATCCTGGAGCTTCTGGAGTTCTGTAGAAACAAGCATAGTGTCTGTAACTAACTTTGTTTAATATCTCGTACGATAGTGTGTCTGTCCTTTAGTGCCAATTATTCCCTTTATAATTGGTCACTATGTGTGACTCCCTCATTTTTTTTTTCAAAAACAAATTTTAGGACTCGGCACACTTCCCAATCATGAACCAGTGCTGATTTACCATCCAAATGTTCCAGGATGTAAATAGCAGACGGTCGGCAACCTAAGGGTTACCTAAACAAACAAAACGTTTTGAACTGAAAGTGCCAAAATGAGGTGCGTATGGGCCGCGACGGGTAAGAGTTGGATGGAGTCCCCGGGTAGGACGGCGACCAATGCCGTATCCCCCCTACCCGAGCGTAGCTGACCAGAGGGGGGTCCTCAGGCAGGGCGGGTCCCAAGCCGTTTCTCCACTGCCTGAGCAACCGACAAGAACGGGCAAAAAATGTAGTCATCGTGGGGGGCTGCCGTATTGGTTCTTCCTTCGAACCAGAAGGGCAGTTATGAACGGGCGTCTGGTTCCGTAACCAGTCTCTGCAGACAAGCTCGCAGAGGTTTCAGCCGAACTGGTGTCTGGCAATGGTGAGTCTCTGTAGGCAAGTCCTCAGAGGTTTCGGCCGAATAGGCGTGGGGCAGTGAGAAAAAAATTCTCCTGTCGGACATACAACATTTAACAAACTTACAAACAACATAGAACATTCTGCAGGTTCCATGAGAAAGGACAACACTTCTCCCAAGCGGTTCCTTTTAAAACATCATCTGGACACCTCAGTTCTCGGTTGCGAACAGGGTCGCAAAGGGGTTGTCGGTTTGGGAGTCAGACCCAAGGTCGTCCTCTTCTCCCGGGTGCCAAACTCTGGAGTGGATTAGGGCTGACAGGGCTGCGTGGTGTGAGGTGGGGTCGCTCTCGTCGTTGCGGACGAGTCGGTATGAGTTGTCACGGTGCCAATAATTGGTGTCTAGCTGTGTGGGGACAAAATCGGGGTCGTCAGTGTGGTTCGGTGGTCGGTGGTGGGGTTTGTTCAGGAAAGTGATCATGAAGGGATCACTTGGATCGTAGTCGGAATCGCTGGGTGTGGGTCCTGTTGCATGGGGATAGTAGAGAGGCGTGCTGTGGCTATTGTCCGAGTCACTGTCGCTGTCTCTGCTGCTGCAGTCTGTGGGCGTTCTGGGGCGGAGTGTATATTTTGGGGGTGGAGTCGAGGTCGAGTCCGTGGCAGGGCTGGACGTGGCGGGGGTTGGTCGGGTTACGTTGGCTGTGGGTGGGGTGTGGTCTGCTGCGTCAAGCATGACGTGGTGGGCGTGGTTCGACTGTGTTCCATATGCCTTCAGCTGGTTTATATGAAACCACGCAGTCTTACCATTGGGGTACTTTATTTTATAAACGGAAGGGCTTACTTTGTCCGCAATGGAGTACGGACCCGAGTACTTTGGTGACAGGAACGTGCTGAGGTTGTATACGGAGAGCATGACTTGCTGTCCTACACTGAACTCAGTCGCATGCACTGTCTTATCGAAACAGGCCTTGCTCTGTTTCTTTCTTGTGCCCAATTTCACTGCGGCTGCTAGCTGAGCCGTTTTAACATTGTCAATTAATTGCTCCACGGCTTTCTCGTATGTGAGGGCCGTCACTTCGGGGCTGGTCAGGTCCAAACCTAACAGATATTCTGTGCTTTCATGGGGCGTCCGGTCATGAGGGTGTGTGGGGTGTAACCTGTGGAGGTGGAAATAGTGTTACGCAAAAACATCAGCGCAAAAGGGAGGACTGAGTCCCAAGTGGTGTTGTTTTACTGGAACATTTTTCTGAGGGTGGATTTTAGGGTCCGATTCATGCGCTC
Source organism: Scyliorhinus torazame (assembly GCF_047496885.1). Taxonomy (NCBI): domain Eukaryota; kingdom Metazoa; phylum Chordata; class Chondrichthyes; order Carcharhiniformes; family Scyliorhinidae; genus Scyliorhinus; species Scyliorhinus torazame. The sequence continues at coordinate 5,427,074 of NC_092735.1, forward strand.
CACGATACCACTCGACCGTGGGTGGTATGCTATGTGGAATTTTTGGGTGATGCCAAATATCGTGAGGACGTTCTGCATGACACGTCCTGTAAAATGGGAGCCTTGGTCAGATTCAATGCTGCGGGGGAGTCCCCATCTTGTAAAGATGTGGTGGGTTAGAATCTTGGCTGTGGTTTTTGCAGTGTTTGTGCGGGCTGGGAATGCTTCCACCCATTTCGTAAATGTGTCAATCACCACAAGTACATATTTATAGCCACTCCTGCAAGGGGGCAATGGTCCTATAAAATCGATCTGGAGGTTAGTCCAGGGGCCATTAACGGGTCGGGTGTGGCTGAGTTGAGCCTTTTTGGCGTATCTGTCCGGGTTGTTCTGGGCACAGATAAGACAATTCTCAACGTAGTGAGTTACATCCTCCTTTAAATTCGGCCACCAACAAAGCTGCTTGAGATGGGCTGTAGTGGGATCGATTCCCTGATGTCCATGACCGTCATGGAACAAGCAAATCAATTGATTCCTGTCCTGTTCAGGAACCACATAAAGGGTGTCTTTTAGCACCACACCGTCATGTGTGGTCAGTGCATTTCTAAACCTCTCATAGGGAGCTGGATAGTTTCATTTTACAATCTCCTTGAGATTGGTGTCCTGCTTCTGGGCCTCCACTAGATTCTCGATCTTTGTCTGTGAGATCTGAACTGCATTCACTGGTGCGCCTTCGGGGGGTGTCCAAAAATATCCGTGCCTGGAACCTGCTTTGGCCAGTGCGTCGGCTTTTACATTTCCAGTGGGGGAGGAACGATGGTGACTGTGGACTTTGATTATCCCATAAGACCTGTTCTGTGCTCGCTCTAAAATATAACGGAGCAACGGGGGTTTTCCGTCTGCGGGAACGAATCCTCTTGCTTTCCACAGGGGCAGGAATTCCGTGAGGCTGCTGCAGACATAGAGGCTGTCCGAGTATATGTCTGCTGGGCTGGGGAAGGAATCTGGGTGTTCCACTATATATGCGACGGCCGCGAGCTCTGCTGCCTGCGCGCCTAAGTGTCCGGGTAGTTTTAACGATATTTCCTCGAGGGCGCGTCCCTGCGCGTCCTCGACATAGATCCCGCAACCTGTTATGCGTTTACCATCCAAGACTGTGGAAGATCCATCCACATAGATCTTTATGGGTTCACACGTGTCCGTGTGCGGGGCGCTCTGGGTTGAACTACCTATCTTTCTGGGGGGTGTATTAGCGATAAAGGGGCCTGTGTTGTGGTGTGGAGAGATAATTTCGCATTCATGGGGGGTTCCGGGGTACTGTAAATTGTCGGCTAAGTAGGTGTGCGTCTTTGTCCGTTTCACAGTGATGTCCCGTCCCTGCAAGAGAAGGGTCCATCTAGCTGCTCTTATTTGGCTGACGGTACCGTCCTTGAGTCGTCCGTCCAGTAAAAGTTGGGTGGGGGGGTGTTCTGTGAGAATTGTGATGGGGTTCAGTCCGGTAATATACGAAAAGTACTGGACTGCCCAGAAAACTGCGAGCAGGTGCCTTTCACAGGCTGAAAATCCCTGCTCCACAGCATCTAAAACTCTGGAGACGTAAGCCACGGGGCTTAACTGTTCGTGCCGTTCCTGGAGGAGCACGGCCGAAAGGGTGCGGTCTGTGGTCACTACCTCTATGGCATAAGGGGAAAGCGGGTCTGGAACTTGTAGTGCGGGGGCTGCTATGAGTGCCTGTTTTAAACAGTCCACAGCATCCGTATGCTGCGGAAGCCATTCCCAGGGGGCTCCTTTCTTTAGGAGGTCCGAGAGGGGCGCTGCCTTGCTGGCGAAACCGTCAATGTGGTTTCGGCAGTAGCCAACCAGTCCTACAAACGACCGGAGGGCTGAAACGTTCTGGGAAAGGGGCAATTTAGCGATCGAGTCAATCCTTTTATGCTCGATCTCGCGTTTACCGTGCGTGATAATTGTTCCCAAATATATCACCTTATCTTCCAAAATCTGGGCCTTTTTGGGGTTGACTTTACAACCGGTTGAGTGTAAGAGTTCCAGGAGCTCGGACAGAAGCTCAATGTGCTCTTCCTTGGTATCTGTCTGCAGTAGTAGGTCGTCTACATACTGTACCAGACATTCGGGGCGAGAGAATTTTGCTAGTCCATTTGCCAGCTGTCGGTGGAAAATGGAGGGGGAGTTGTGGAATCCTTGTGGCAGGCATGTCCACGTGTACTGCTGTGCTTTAAAGGTGAAGGCAAATTTGTACTGGCACCCCTTTGCCAATGGAATGGACCAGAATCCATTACTGATGTCCAAAACCGTGAAGTACCGGGAATTGAGTCCCTGCTTGAGCATGGTCTCGGGACTTGTTGCTACTGTGGGGGCTGCTGCGGGGGTGACTTTGTTGAGTTCCCGGTAATCGATGGTCAGTCACCATGATCCATCGGGCTTTCTCACTGGCCAAATTGGGACATTATTAGTGGAGGCTACTGATCTATGTACACCCTGCTCTAATAAGCTCTCTATTACTTTTAAGATTTCTTCCTCTGCCTCTCGGGGAAATCCGTACTGTTTTGAGGGTCTAGGGTCAGGTCCTGTTATTTGTACGGAGCCAGTCATCCGTCCACAGTCGTGCTTGTGGGTCGCGAATGCTGCCCTGTTCTTTTGCAGAACAGCCCTAACCTGCTTGTCCGTGCTAAGCGTGGTCGGGTTGAACCAAAATTTGCCTACTGCGCTAATTTTGTTCATATATTCGCCTATGTTGAGCGTTGCGGGGGCTCTTGCGGATTTCGCCATCTTCCAGACACACTGGTTGACTGGGTCGAATGATAGGTTGTGGGAATTCATGAAATCAATTCCCAGAATGTGTCCTGCTGTGTGGGGCAGGTCGACTAAAACTACGGGGTGCTTGGTGGTGATGTTGCCGATTTGAATGGGTACAGGGGCTGTGATGTGTCCCTGCTGTGAGTGGCCTGTAAAGCCGCTGAGGGTGATAGTGGCTGTAGTGGGCCACGTGTCCTTTTGGAACATGGTGGAGGAATTTATGGTGGTGCTCCTGTGTCCCAGAGAAATTCGATAGGCTGTCCCCGAATTTTCGCTGCAACTACGGGTCGTCCTGACCTGTCCCAAAGGGTGTCGCAGACCCAACTAGGGGAGCCCGTACACCATCAGTCCGTTCCGGTCAAGTCCGTCTGATCCGAACGGGCGCTAACGCTATGAATGGGCTCTGTCTTTTTCTTAATCAGAGTGCCTGTCTGCTGGGCTCTCTGTGGCTTTTTAGGGGCATTGCATTCTTTTGCAAAATGTCCCAACTGTCCGCAGTTGTAACACTCTTGTGACTTGGGTGGGGGGCTGTTCTTTCCCTCATTCACCCATGCTCTTAATGCTGCTTTTAGATCGCTGCACTGTCTCTGTAATGCCTCTACCTGTTTTTCTGTTTCTTCTCTTACCAGGACAGCATGTTGCGTGTCCTGATAGGCCTTTTCATATTGCGACTGGAAACTGCTTAAATGCGCCAGACAAGACTGGTGAGCCCGTTTGGCGTCATCCACCTCTCCATCTTTTGCTGCCAATTTCCTCCTCAATTCCATATTCTCTCTTTCAACTTCGTTTACATTGACCTTACTCATCCGATGTATGCCCTCAACTTCTTTGCGGAGCGTCTTAACGACCTCCTCTGTGCCTCGCAATTGTGCCAAACAGGACACGATTGCCATTGGCTTGCGAGCTTTTCCCAAGCTCTTTTTGTGGATCTCGTTCAGGTTCTCCCACCAAGTATGTCCTATACTCCTGGGACCTGATTCCTCATTATCACAGAAATCATTCCAAAGGGGCCATCCTTTCCCTTTGAGATATTTCCTGATTTCTTCCTCCCAAATGGGACATTGTCCCACTCTACTGCTGCTGGTCGCTGCGACCGCAAATTCCTCAGGGTTCATGAGGCGCTGCATTGCCTGCATGGCCATCTTTCCTATCCGACTGCTTCTTCTAAATTTGGAACAGGGGGCTAAGGTGCTGCTGTAAATACGGGTACGGCTTTCGCTACTTTCCGAAAATACAAACTTCCGACAGTTTTGACGCAACAAAAATCAGTTTTACCTTCTAGCCCTGTTAGTTACGCATGCATACACATACTTCCGAATTATGAGTATTGATCAGAACTGCTTGAACACTTGTGGATTTCTGTTTCCAATTGGGTTTCTAATTCAAATTCTTGGGTTCTCCCGGAGTGGTTTTCCACTTCTAGATCAGGTCCCGTCAGGAAGTCGCCAAAATGTTGCTCGTTTTAGCCTTAGTTTGATTGCTCTTGTTCTATCACCTTTGCTCTTGAGTCGCCAGGTATCTTTCTGATACCGCCACGTGGTTCAAGTCCGAGTAATGATCAATAATCCAACACACCGCTTAGTAAGAGTTAAATCAACGCACATTTATTATATACAGCAATCAATACTTATACATTAATTCTACTTCTAAGCTACTTCCTACAACTGACAGGCCAATACTTAACTTTGGGAATGGCCCACCAGGTCAGGGAAACGAATGGCCTTTCGTATGGGTTCTGAGCCTGTGGGATTTGAAGCTGGTACAGGTCGATAGCTAGGAGCGCCTATCTCGTAGCGAGCGTTGAAGTAAGACTTACGAGTTGAGCGGTTGTTGCAGAGGGTCAGCAGAAGGGTCTCGAAGGGTGCGGAAGGATGAAGAAGAATGAAGAAGGGTGCAGAGAGGAGAAGGGTCAATTTGAACTTGGACTCTATATTTATAGTCCCCAGGGGCTTCCAGCCTTTCGGGGTGGACCCTGTACCTGGTTCCAAGTGATTGGACTTCGTCCCAATCACTTGGTTCGATATTCTCCAATGCTGGAGCGATTCCTTGATAGATGGGCAGACTTGGGGTGATCGTTCACCTCTCTTTGTGTAGGCTCCTGCTGGCGCCGAAAAGTCTGGGTTGGCTTTGTGTGTCTAATTTGTTGCACATTGTTCCTGGGGATTGCTAATTAATATTCAGATGGCTGGTGTGTTGTTATGCTGATGGCTACAGGTATCGATTCTGTCTGGCCTTCGCAGAGGCGAATACAGTTTTACCTGCAGCTGTTTGTTTTAGTCCTGTTGGCTAATTTTCCCATCAGCCTTTTCCGTTTGCCATTCTAAATCGGGAGTTAGCCATTTTAACTGGCTACACACCCCAGTCCAACGCCGGCATCTCCACATCATGTATGTTCATCGACAGAGACCCGATCCCTGCAAACAAAAGGAACAAGTTCAAGCCGTGGGCTTTTTAAAAAATTTACCCGGAAGCTTAGAGAAGTCGCTTTCTCCATGGCAACACCTCCGCCAATCAATCAGCCGCCTTCCTCCTGCAGCATAAATTGTTTGAAATTCTTGTGTTTAACCTGATGAGTGCACGATGAAAAGATTTGACAAGGTGTCTCTCATTCAACAATATTGAACAATATTGAACCCCTGGATTATTAACAATGCTGCGCAGGGCTGCACCTTCCACCATCCAATCACAGTTCTTGCTGAATATTTGCCATTGAATATCACTGAGACTATTTCCCATTCAATTCGCTGTCGGTGGCTGGAGTCAGGTTTGTAGATGCAGCCACTGGCCATTAGATGGTGCCAGTGAGCCAGTTTCTCAAGTCTCTTCAACCCATCATCAACGCGTGTGAACAAATTCAAATCAGCGGCTGCCGGCGGCGCTTTCATTAATTTGCTTCTGGATCAGAAAAGAATCAGAATGCTGCAATCCCTCTGCATCGTCCCAGATTCGCGGACAGTGGTTAGCACAGCGGCTTCACAGCGCCAGGGTGCCTGGTTCGATTCCCGGCCCCGGTCTGCCAGGCGGTTTGTGACGTGTTGCAGGGGCGGGGCGAGGACTGGGCGGGGCCATGCAGTGGTGACGCGTGCTGGGGCGGGGCGAATACAGGGGCGGACGGCGGGGCGAGTACAGGGGCGGGGCCAGGCGGTTTGCGGTGCGTTGTAGGGGCGGGGCAAATAGAGGGGGGGGGGCACGCAGTGTGACGCAATGTAAGGGGCGGGACCATGCAGTGTGACGCAATGTAAGGGGCGGGACCATGCAGTGTGAACAATGTAAGGGGCGGGTCCATGCAGTGTGACGCAATGTAAGGGGCGGGACCATGCAGTGTGAACAATGTAAGGGGCGGGACCATGCAGTGTGACGCAATGTAAGGGGCGGGACCATGCAGTGTGAACAATGTAAGGGGCGGGACCATGCAGTGTGACGCAATGTAAGGGGCGGGACCATGCAGTGTGAATTATTGCATGCGGGCGGTACCATGCGGTGTTACGCGTTGCAGGGGGCGGGACCATGCAATGTGACGCGTTGCATGGAGGCGGGACCATGCTGTATGACGCGTGCAGGAGGCGAGACTATGCAGTGTGACGCGTTGCAAGGGGCGGGACGCGTTGCAGGGGGCGGGACGCGATGCAGGGGGCGGGACCATGCAATGTAACGCGTTGCATGGAGGCGGGACCAGGCTGTATGACGCGTGCAGGAGGCGAGACTATGCAGTGTGACGCGTTGCAGGGGGCGGGACGCGATGCAGGGGGCGGGACCATGCAGTGTGACATCCGGGGCCAGGCGTTGTGTGACGCTGCAGGAGGCGGGACGGTTAGGGGGTCCCCCGCATTGCTCATTCGGAGGGGGCCCTGGGCGCAGAAGGAGCCGGTCAATGTTGGAGCTCCTGAGGTGAGCGGCGGCTCAGAGTGAAGCCGAAGACAAGTCGCGGGCCATGGACACGCCGCCTCATCCCGTCAAACTGTTCGTGTACGACCTTTCCCGGGGCCTGGCCCGCCAGTTCAGCCCTCTCATGCTCGGTGAGTGAAGCGAAACCGTCCCCGGGGGAAAGGGCAGGCGGCGCGAGCCGCAAATCGAGGCCGTGGATCGGGTACCCCAGACTAGGCCGCATCACTGTGATTTTTAATGGAGATGCTGCCTGACACTGGGGATAAGGAGAGTTATAATGCCACTAATCTCGGTGTCATCTGGGTGAGGGTGTGAGCAGGCTCTGAGGAGTGGGAAAGATGAGTTGACAATTTGAAATGAACCTTTTGGATTAAGGTTTACAGGCCCTTCGGCCCAGCTTGTCCATGCCGCCCAGTTTCTATCACTAACTTAGTCCCACTTGCCTGCATTTGGCCCATATCCCTCTATACCCACCCTGCCCATGTAACTGTCTAACTGCTGTTTAAAGGACAAAATCATACTCGCCTCTACCACTGCCTCTGGCAGCTCGTTCCAGACACACCACCCTCTGTGTGAAGAAATTCCCCCTCTGGTCTCTTTTGTATCTCGATCCTCGCACCTTAAACCGATGCCCTCTAGTTCTAGACTCCTCGACCTTTGGGAAAAGGTGTTAACTGTCTACCTGATCTATGCTCATTATTTTATAGACTTCTATAAGATCACCCCTGAACCACCTCCACTCCAGGGAAAAAAGTCCCAGCCTATCCAGCCTCTCCTTATAACTCAGACATCAAGTCCTGATAGCATCCTCGGAAATCTCTTCTGCACTCTTTCTAGTTTTACAATATCTTTTCTATAATCAGGTGACCAGAACTGAACACCGTATTCCATGTGTGGTCGTACCAATGTCTTGTACAACTTCAACGTGACGTCCCAACTCCTATATTCAGTATTCTGACCAATAAAACCTAACATGCCGAATGCCTCCTTCACCAATCTGTCCACCTGTGACTCCACCTTTGAGGAGCTATGAACCTGTAGATCTCTTTGTTCTGTAACTCTCCCTAAATCCATATCATTAACTGAATAGGTCCTGCCCTGATTTGACCTACCTCTCATTTATCCCAATAAACTGCATCTGCCATTCATCGGCCCTCTGGCCCTATTGCAATCTTATATAACCTTCTTCATGATCTACTATGCCACTAATCTTGGTGTCATCTGCAAACTTACTAACCATGCCTCCTACATTCACATCCAAATCATTAATATATATAACAAATAACAGTGGACCCAGCACCGATCCCTGAGGCACACCGCTGGTCACAGGCCTCCAGTTTAAAGAAAACAACCCTCCAAAACCATCCTTTGGCTTTGGTCGCCAAGCCAATTGGCTACCTCACCCTGGATTCTGTAAGATTTAACCTTTTGCAACAACCTACCATGCTGTACCTTGTCAAAGGCCTTGCTAAAGTCCATGTAGACAACATCGACCGCACTGCCCTCATCTACCTTCTAGGTTACACCTTCAAAAAACTCAATCAAATTCGTGAGACATGACTTTCCCCTTACAAAGCCATGCTTACTTTCCCTAATTAGCCCTTGCCTGTCTAAATGCTTGTCAATCCTGTCCCTCAGAATACCTTCTAACAAATTACCCACTACAGAAGTAAGGCTAACCGGTTTGTAGTTCCCAGACTTTTCCCTACAGCCCTTCTGAAACATTTGCTACCCTCCAATCTTCAACCACCTCTCCTGTGGCTGTCGATGATTCAAATATTTCAGCTAAGGGGCCTGCAATTTCCTCCCTAGCCTCCCACAACGTCCTGGGATACATTTCATCAGGTCTTGGGGATTTACCTTTTTTTCTGCTTTCTTAAAATAAATTTAGAGTACCCAATTCATTTTTTCCAAATAAGGGGCAATTTAAAATGGCCAATCCACCTAGCCTGCACATTTTTGGGTTGTGGGGACGAAACCCATGGAAACACGGGGAGAATGTGCAAACTCCACATGGGCAGTGACCCAGAGCCGGGATCGAACCTGGGACCTTGGCGCCGTGAGGCAGCAGTGCTAACCACTGTGCCACCGTGTTGCCCTGGGATTTATCTACCTTGATGCACTTTAATACCTCCAGCACCTCCTTCTTTGTAATATGTACGCTCCTCAAGACATCACTTTTTATTTCCCCAGGTTCCCTAACATTTGTGCCTTTCTTAACAGTAAATACTGATGAGAAATATTAATTTAGCACCTCTCCCATCCCTTGTGAATCTGCACATAGATAACCTTATTTATCCTTTAGAGGCCCTACCCTCTCCCTAGTCACCCTTTTACTCTTTATGTATCTGTAAAAGCTCTTGGGATTTTCCTTTGCCCCTCCCCCCATCAAAGTGAAGGAAAGGTTATCCAGAGAGCTTTACAGCACAGACTGAGGCCCTTCAGCCCATCGTGTCCGCGTAGCTACAGCCAGAGAGCTTTAGAGCACAGAGCAAGGCCCTTCAAATCCGTGCCGGCCATCAGGCATCTTCCAACTCTAATCCCGTTTTCCAGCACTTGGTCCGTAGCCCTGTGCAGCGACGGCGTATTGAATGCTCATCTAACTACTTCTTCAATGTTGAGGGTTCTCCCGTCTCTACCACCCTTTCAGGCAGTGTGTTCCAGATTCCCACCACCCCCTGTGTGGAAAAGCATTCCCTCAAATCCCCTCTAAACCGCCTGCCCCTTACTTTAAGTGGGTGTCCCCTGGTTATTGATCCCTCGGCTAAAGGGGAAATATTTCTTCCCATCCACCCTGTCTATGTCCCTAGTAGCTGGTCGATATACTCCATACAATACCTACACTGCAGAAGGAGGCCATTCGGCCTATCGAATCTGCACAGAACCTCTGAAAGAGCACCCCACTTAGGCTTCGTGCCACCTTGAGAAATTTTGCTGAAGTCCATATCGGAAAAGAGGAATGTCAGGTGAACATTTTGAGTAAAGACACTTGGCCGGGGCTATTCTGAAGACTTGTAGAATTTTTGTGCTTTTATATCAGAATTCCAGAGGTCTATGGCTATTCCAGGTGGGAAGGTGACTTGTGTGACTCATCTGCAGTTTTGTCACCTGTGGGTTAGCAGCCGGCCTGTGTTTACAAAATAGACAATGTGTTCAGTAACGGCACGCAGAAGGGAAGCTCTGTCTGTCCAGTCCAATGTTCCTCCCTTGACTATAAACCGCCAAAAGCAACTTAATGAGTCTCTCAGCTCTGTGCTGCCTGCGGGATGATGCTGTGTCTGACATTGGCATTGTCTAACAGACCCTCCTCTTCAAAATAAGTTAAAAGTAAATGACTGCGAATGCTGGAATCTGAAACAAAAACAGAAAATACTGGACAATCTCAGCTGGTCTGACAGTGTCTGTGAAGAGAGAGAAGGGAGCTAATGTTTCGAGTCTGGGTGACTCTGTCAATGAGTCGGTTGTCTGGAAAGTACTTTCAGATGTTTAAGAGAGCTCTAATGAGGCAACGGCCTGAATGAGTGTTCTGCCCATCAATGTCTGCTACCTCATTGAAAGAGCTGCTCATCAAGTATGATGCGGAACATGGGCTGGGAGCTGGCCTAGGAAAGGCCATGGTTGACCGACAGGGGAGGGGGGGCAAAAGCCCCCCTGACCAGACTGGTTACATGGGATGTTCATGGACTGAACTGGCCGGTTAAGAGAGCTCGTGTGTTCGCACACCTTAGACAGTTATAAGCGGTCATGGCTATGTTACGGGAGACTGACTTGAAGCTGGGAGACCAAATTAGATTAAAGAAGGGATGGGTCGGGCAAGTGTTTCATTCAGGATTGGACTTTAAAACAAGGGGGGTGGCTATCCTGATTAATAAAAGGGTGACATTCGAGGTGGGAGGATAGAAGTAGACCCGGGAGGCAGATTTATTATGGTTAGTGGGAAGCTAGAGGGAATGGCAGTGGTGCTGGTGAATATATATGCCCCAAACTGAGATGATGTGTTTATCAGGAAGGTGCTGGGAAAGATCCCAGTCCTTGACTCGCACCGGCTGATCATGGGGGGGTGACTTTAATACGCTCCAGGACCCAAGGATCAAGTTCGCTCTAAGAGGATCAATACAGGGATTCGCCCGGAGTTGGCAGCCGTTCATCGATTTCTTTAACAAAAACTGAACGTCAGCGTAAGGGGGAAAGGGAAAATAGGAGGCATGGTAATGTTAAATAATGATGTGGAGATGCCGGCGTTGGACTGGGGTGAGCACAGTATGAAGTCTTACAACACCAGGTTAAAGTCCAACAGGTTTGTTTCGATGTCACTAGTGACATCGCTAGGCTAGTGACATCGAAACAAACCTGTTGGACTTCGTAATGTTAAATAAGGACAGGGAATTTAGTATAAGGGTAATTGGGGTTAGGGCGGGAGAAGTGGGGTACGTGGTTTATTGTTTGTTATTTTAGGGGGTATTCTGTGCATCGACCCGTGCAATTGTTTTAGAAATGTCAATATGTTAAAATGTGAAAATTACAAATGCTTCAATAAAATATTTTCTAAAAAAAAAAAGAAAGAGCTGCTCCAAAGTCCTGATGCCCGCTTAGAATTGTTTTTAAATGCCCTTAAAAAGGCAGTTTGGAATTCTTTTGAAAGAGCAATTGATGTTTGATCAATCTGCTTTAAATCAGAGATTAGAATATTATCTATGCAAGTTTGGCGGTGTTACGGGGAGTTGGCCTGGATGGGGTACTCTTTCGGAACGTTGGTGCAGACCCAGTGAGCCGAATGGCCTCCTTCTGCACTGTAGGGTTTCCATGTTAACCAGTGGTATGAAGCGGTGTAGGGCAAGGGAGGGTACATGTATTAGGTTTGCAAAGGATCTCATTGAAAAGTGCAGCAGGTCCTTTCTGTGTTTCTATGTTCCTGGAGTATTTACCATAATCTCTTCCTGCATCTGAAATCCCGGTCCTCAAGTTACTGACTCATCAGCCCGTGGCCTTTTACGCTATTTTGTTTTTTTTGCCTCTTCTGAAGGTCCCCACTAATTGGATTTTGGTTTGTCTGCAAACTGGAACGCTGACCACAGCAAAGACGTGGTGCATTTTCCCCACAGGCCTCTGGTCAGGAAAACACAGTCAATAATGTTCTGTCAAAAATGGGTTGGAGGCGGGGAGGTGGGAATATGTTCTTATTGGTGAATGGGCCGGAGAGTGGAGCTGAGTCCACAAAGATCAGCCATGATCTCATTGAATGGCGGAACAGGCTCGAGGGGGCCAGATGGCCTACTCCTGCTCCTAGTTCTTATGTTCTTATAACCAAAAGGTGTCAGTTCAGCTCAACAAAGTTCTAATGTCCCAATCACATTGTGTGGGCAAAACTGTTGAAATGACTGATGGAAAAAGGAAGGTGTGTTGTTTTCCTCCTCATTACAGTCTGTGGTGTTCCCTTCTCCATGTCATACCAGCTCCCTGATAAAGTGGGGTGGTAGAAAGGTGATCAGGGAGTGATTCCAGCAAGAAGGTTTATCCCCAGGACTCACTTAACAAGAGCTGCATTTCAGCAATAACAGAGAAAATAGGAGCCAATTCAGCCCTTCGAGCCTGCTCCGGCATTAATTATGGTCATGACTGATCATCCAACCTGATCTCGCCTTCCCCATATCCTTTGATCCCAAAGATGTAGTGGCATTGGAGGCAGTTCAGAGGAGGTTCTCTAGGCTGTTTCCAGAGATACGGGGTATCATGTGAGTGTCCCTGTAAGAAATGTTTTTTGTCTTATCACATGTCTTCAGTGATGTCATTGTGTGGGTGGAGCTGGGCTGTGGCTCTGAGTTTACTTTCACTTTGTACTTTCGCTTTGAGTTTGGACTGGTTTGAACTGCACAGGTTGAAAGAAGGGTTTCTCTATCTTCAGGCTGTTTCCTGACTGCTTGATAACTTAAAATAAATAATTGTTTTCTGGAAGTAATTCCAACCTGCTGTTTGGAAAGGCAACAAGAGTATGAATACCAAGTCTTATACCAGTAAGAGTGCTGTACGCTGGGCTACACCTTTGAAAAGGGGGTTCTGGTTTTTACTTGGAGCTTAATATTAAATTGGAACAGTAAAGGGGGGGATTCATTAAGGGCTACACAAAGATTACTGTAGATGTGTGGGGTATTTATGTTTGTAGTTGAGAAAAATTCTTGAATGTGTGTGTTTATACAATGTTAACTAAATTCGGAGAATAAAGTTGGTTTTTGTGATTAAAAGCACCAAAGAACTCTGAATAACGCCTGAAAGGCAGGCTCTTCTCATCCCAGCCACATTCAATAAACAGTTGTAGGTCAGGTGAACTCCATGATATACTTTGGAGTTTTCTAAACCCTGACCCATAACAAATTGGGGGCTCGTGAAATAACATAGGGCAGCACGGTAGCATTGTGGACAGCACAATTGCTTCACAGCTCCAGGGTCCCAGGTTCGATTCTGGCTTGGGTCACTGGCTGTGCGGAGTCTGCACATCCTCCCCGTGTGTGCGTGGGTTTCCTCCGGGTGCTCCGGTTTCCTCCCACAGTCCAAAGATGTGCAGGTTAGGTGGATTGGCCATGATAAATTGCCCTTAGTGTCCAAAATTGCCCTTCGTGTTGGGTGGGGTTACTGGGTTATGGGGTTAGGGTGGAGGTGTTGACCTTGGGTAGGGTTCTCTTTCCAAGAGCCGGTGCAGACTCGATGGGCCAAATGGCCTCCTTCTGCACTGTAAATTCTATGATCTATGTAAATTCTATGATAACAGTCTATCTTTCGTCATTGTGTAGGCTTAGTGAACTTAAAGACAGTGAGGGGTGAGCATATTTGGGTTTGCTTTTTCATGTGTTGCATTCCAATTTAAATAGGGAGTGTGTTGTAGACAATGGCTCTTTCAGAGGCTCAGAAGTTTCTGGGGGGGGGGGAGAACATGCAGAGACTAAAAAAACCTCGTTCAGATTTGGCAAAACATTGCAGTTAACATTGCCTGACAAAATACGGAAAGAAGTAATTGCGACGGTAGCTGAGCAATTAAAATTTCCTGAGACACAGTCCGAATCATTGGAAATGGCAAGAATTCAATTACAGATCAAACAACTTGAACATGAAAAAGAATTAAAGCAACTTGAATACGAAATGAGGGAAAAAGAAAGAATAGCCCTTGCAGAACAAAAAGAAAGAGAAAGGGAGGTACAGATCAGTGAAAAAGAGAAGAAAAAAGAGATTTGAGCTTCAGAAACTGGCCGTGAAACATGAAAGTCAATTAAAATTGGCAGAGGTAAAGAGAAACTGAGGATAGTGAGAACGAGCGTCATGGTTGAAGGCTTGGTGGGGATCTATTTAAATATGTCCAAACATTGCAAGGTTTGATGAGAAGGAGGTAGAAGCCTTTTTCATTTCATTTGAGAAGGTAGCTAAACAAATGAAATGGCCACAGGACATGTGGGTATTACTGATTCAAACAAAGTTGGTAAGTAGAGCTAGTGAAGTGTTTGCATCACTACCGGAGGAGGTAACTGGGACGTATGAGGAGGTGAAGAAATCCATCTTAGCTGCATATGAACTAGTGCCTGAAGCCTACAGACAAAGGTTTGGAAATTTAAGGAAAGAACCTGGTCAAACATACATTTGAAAGGATCATCAAACAGAGTAATTTTGATAGATGGATAAGGGCTTTGAAAATAGACGAAACGTATCAAGCTCTGAGCAAAATGATAATTTTGGAGGAGTTTAAAAATTCAATTCCTGATGTAGTGAGAACTCTGTGGCAGAACAGAGGGTTAAAACGTCGAGATCAGGGCAGCATGGTGGCGCAGTGGGTTAGCCCTGCTGCCTCACGGTGCTGAAGTCCCAGGTTTGATTCTGGGGTCACTGGCCGTGTGGAGTTTGCACATTCTCCCCATGTCTGCGTGGGTTTCGCCCCCACATCCCAAAGATGTGCAGGGTTGGTGGATTGGCCACGCTAAATTGTCCCTTAATTGGAAAAAATGAATTGTGCACTCTAAATTATTTTTTTTAAACGAGAGATTAGCAGCAGAAATGGCAGATGATTATGAATTTGTTCATAAATCAAAGCTTGGTTTACAACATCAGTTTCAGCCTGTGAAGGATAATAAAAACTGGGGAAAAGAGAAATACTCAAGTGGAGAAGGTAAAGGGGATCTGATGGGAGATAATAAGGAGAGTGTACCTCAGATTTAAAAAGAAATCCAGGAGGGTGGAAGAGAAATGAAAAGTTTCAGATGTTTTTACTGTAATAAACTAGGCCATGTAAAGTCAGTGCTGGGGGTTGAAGAAAAGCACTGGGAAGGTTGATGTGGTAAAACAGGATAAGACTGGGGTTTGTTGAAATGGTAAAGGAAAGCCCAAGTGAAGCGAAGGAGGTGCAAATGAATGCCCAGCCTGATCAAGAGGTGATTGATAAGATGGTGCCAAATCTCTTTCAAGAATTTACTTGTGTGGGTAAAGTTTACTCGTGTATCAGGAGGAGTAGGTCAAGAAGTTAGAATTTTAAGAGATACAGGAGCAAGTCAATCTTTGATGGTAAGAGATGAGGAGTTATGTAGTTTGGGAGGAATATTGCCAGAAAAGGTGGTACTGTGTAGAATTCAGGGTGAGAAGAGTAGTGTTGCATTATATAAGGTAAGGTTGGAAAGTCCAGTGAAGAGTGAAGTGGTAGTAGGAGTAATAGATAAACTATCTTGTCCAGGAATACAGTTTATCTTGGGTAATGATATAGCTGGATCGCAGGTGGGAGTGATGCCTACTGTGGTTGATAAGCCAGTGGAAAATCAGACAACTGAAGTGTTGAAGGATGAATATCCTGGGATATTCCCGGATTGTGTAGTAACAAGGTTGCAAAGTCACAGGTTAAGACAAGAAGAGAAATCAAAGAGTGAAGATAAAGTTGAATTATAAGAAACGATTTTGATCAGATGGTTGGAAAAGAACAAGAACAGGTGGAGGATGATATTTTTACTTCAGGAAAGTTGGCGGAGTTGCAACAGAAAGATGTAGAAATAAAACTGATGTATCAGAAAGCACACGGAATCTGAGTGTATACCAGAATGTTATTACCTTAAAAATGATGTCTTAATGAGAAAATGGAGATCTTTATAGGCGAATGAAGTGGGCAGAAGTTCGTCAAGTGGTATTGTCGGTAGGGTAGAGAAAGGAGGTGTTGCGAGTAGCACATGAGGTACCAGTAGGAGGTCATTTGGGAGTAAGAAAGATTCGGGCCAAAATACAAAATAGAGTCTGGTTTAGCACAGTGGGCTAAGACAGCTGGCTTGTAATGCAGAACAAGAGCAGCAGTGTGGGTTCAATTTCCGTTCCAGCCTCCCCGAACAGGTGCCGGAATGTGGCGACTAGGGGCTTTTCACAGTAACTTCATTGAAGCCTACTTGTGACAATAAGCAATTATTATTATAAGATGTAGTTGAATTTTGTCGATCATGTCACACATGTCAAGTGATAGGGAAACCTCAAGCGGTGATAAAACTAGCGCCCTTAATACCCATTCCAGCATTTATGGAACCTTTTACAAGGGTCTTAATTGATTGCATAGGACCGCTTCCTAAAACAAAAAGTGGGAATCAATATCTTTTGACTATAGTGGATGTGTCTACCAGATTTCCAGAGGCCATTCCAGCACACCGTATTACAGCTAAAAAGATTGTAGAGGAGTTACTTAAATGCTTTACTAGATATGGACTACCCACAGAAATACAATCGGATCAAGGATCAAATTTTACCTTCAGGTTATTCAAGGAGATTATGAGAGATTAAACCGTTTAGGCCGATGCTCTCGAAAGTTTAGAAGAATGAGAGGAGATCAAATTGAGGTATTCAAGATGCTAAAAGGTGAATGAAATGAAAATCGCTTATTGTCACAAGTAGGCTTCAATTAAGTTACTGTGAAAAGCCCCTAGTCGCCACATTCCGGTGGCTGGCACACACACTGTTAAAATATGAGTAGGCCATTCAGCCCCTCAAGCCTGTTCTGCAATTCAACTAGACCATCTACCACAACACCGCCTTCCTGCGGTGATATCCTCATCCCTTGATATCATTAATATTGAGACATTGATCGATCTCTGTCTTGAATATACTGAATGACATGTCCTCCACAGCCCTCTGAGTGAAGAAATTCCTCATCTCAGCCTTAAATGACCTGCCCCTTATTCTGAGAATGTGCCCTCCCATCCCGGTTCTAGGCCCCCAGCCCAGCCTCTCCCATGCCATGCCTGTTTCAATGATATCACTGTCCGAAAGACGTGCTTGTTAGGTGAATTGGACATTCTGAATTCTCCCTCTGTGTACCCGAACAAGCGCCAGAATGTGGCGAACAGGGGATTTTCACAGTAACTTCATTGCAGTGTTAATGTAAGGATGGTTATATAAATTGTTGCACATTGAGCTGTCTCAGTCCTCCAATGGTTGGGAAGCAATACGTTCAAGGCACTGAAACGCGAGGTCTAGGATTTAAGACAACACAGGTTGCCACAGTAACTGGGAAATGTCTTTAAAAAGGTGAACGCAGAGCCACAATCCCCTCGTGACTGCTGTGTAATATGATTCATTCAGGGTAATCACCTGGCCTGTTTGCCCTGGTGGTAGAAAGTCAATGAGGTTTTAGACTGATTTGCTTTAGAACACAGAACGATACAGCGCAGTACAGGCCCTTCGGCCCACGATGTTGCACCGAAACAAAAGCCATCTAACCTACACTATGCCATTATCATCCATATGCTTATCCAATAAACTTTTAGATGCCCTCAATGTTGGCGAGTTCACTACTGTTGCAGGTAGGGCATTCCACGGCCTCACCGCTCTTTGCGTAAAGAACCTACCTCTGACCTCTGTCCTATATCTATTACCCCTCAGTTTAAAGCTATGTCCCCTCGTGCCAGCCATTTCCATCCGCGGGAGAAGGCTCTCACTGTCCACCCTGTCTAACCCCCTGATCATTTTGTATGCCTCTATTAAGTCTCCTCTTAACCTTCTTCTCTCCAACGAAAACAACCTCAAGTCCATCAGCCTTTCCTCATAAGATTTTCCCTCCATACCAGGCAACATCCTGGTAAATCTCTGCACCCGCTCCAAAGCCTCCACGTCCTTCCTATAATGCGGTGACCAGAACTGTACGCAATACTCCAAACTTTCTGGAGGATGATCACGTCAGCACCGAGTTGCTGTCAGAATCTGTACTGAATCACAGCACTGTCTTTCATTACTGCCCCATCACAGGCGGAAACAGCACAAAACTCTGAAACAGTCTCCCGTGGTGGGTACAGAGGTGGATGCAGCATGTGTTCAAATCTCACTGGCGTCGGGAGTTCGAGAATTTGAATTCCTTTAAAGAATAATTGAATGAAAGAAATCGGTAAAAGTGGCCATGAAAAGTGGCTGCTGTCCTTTAATAGTCTGGTCAATGTGTAGCTGCAGTCTCTCCCTTCCGAGATTTCACATCTTTAGAATTCTTTGCCTGTTTAGATCTCCTATTTCAATCTTTAAACTTTCAATATCCAAGCTCGCTGTCTCCTAATCTGATGAACAGAATTGTTACAGCGCAGGAAAATGAAAATCGCTTATTGTCACAAGTAGGCTTCAAATTAAGTTACTGTGAAAAGCCCCTAGTCGCCATATTCCAGCGCTTGTTCGGGGAGGCTGGTACGGGAATTGAACCGTGCTGCTGGCCTGCCTTGGTCTGCTTTAGGAGCCAGCGATTTAGCCCAGTGTGCTAAACCAGGAGGAGGCGACTTGGCCCATCATGTGTGCGCTGGGTCTCCGAATGAACAACTCGCCACCATCCCCCCCCCCCCCCCCCCCTCTCTTGCTGTCACCCTGCATGTTCTTCCATTTCAGTTAACGCTAATTTCCCCTTGCATGCATCCATTAAACCTGCTTTCACCACATTCTCAGGCAGAGCATTGCAAGCCCCAACCACTCGCTGCGTGAAAAGGATTTTCCACGCCCCATTTTATTTTTGTTGCATCTTAGTCCAAGAGAGTAAATAGCGTTACTGGGCTGCAGAGATAGGGTGGGGGAGTGAGCCCAGGTAGGGCGCTCTTTCTGGTGGATTGGCCATGATAAAGTGCCCTTAGTGTCCAAAAAGTGTAGATTGGGTGGAGGAGTGGGCTTAGGTAGGGTGTCCTTTCCAAGGGCCGGTGCAGACTCGATGGGCCGAATGGCCTCCTTGTGCACTGTAAATTCTATGAAAAACATTCTATGATTCAGAGGGTTGCTGCAGACTCGATGGCCTAAATGGTCTCTTTCTGCACTGTCGGGATTCTATGATCGGTTTAAATCTGTCACTCTCCTACTTTGTCACCTTGGTCTTCTGTACAATGGCTGTGACCCTTCCCCCAGACTCCGAATGAAGAGTAATGACGGCCTCTGTTTGGTGTGAGTTAACAGTATGTGAGAGTTACCGAGTCCCACCTCTTTAGCCACTCATCTCTCTTTCTTTATTTCTTTATAAACAGGAAAACAACTTGATGGAATATGGTGAGTTAATCTGCAAATTTCAAAGCAACTATTGGTCTTTAGTTTATATTAACATGTGTATATATTAAAAAAGATCATTATTACAATGCATCTGCAAAATACATTTGTATTTGCTCCGTCTTCAGGCACACTGCAATTGTTGTCAATGGAGAGGAGTTTTTCTACGGGTCCGGTGGAATTGCTAACTGTCAGCCCGTGAGTGACCTCCTAAATGTTTATCCGTGCACACTTTGTCCCATTCTTCGTCTGATTTCATGTTTGTGCATCAGCCCTTCCCATCCCAACCTGACCACCAGTCAGCTCAGTACTTCATTTTGAGCACCATTCTCCTCCTGCCCATAAAGGCAATCAGGAAGACCCAGGCCCACAAATTCTCCAGATTAGGATTTATTTCTGTGTGCCGTGACCACCTTTTCCCAGAAATCATTGAATGCTAACTCGATGAGGTTAAGGATGCCATCTTGACTCCCTCTTGTGGAATCCTGTTTGACTGGTTGATCACCTTTGGGGGTGGGGGGGGATTGAATAAAACCTCCTTCCGGGTAGTTACCTTCAGCAGCCCAAACTTCCTCCAAAGCCAACCACAGCAAACACAGCACCTACTGACCTGTTCGTCCTCCTTAATAATCCAGTAGTGATCGGGTTCACACTCTGGGAATTCTTTGTTTTAAAATAAATTTAGAGTACCCAATTATTTTTTTCCAATTAAGGGGTCATTTAGCGTGGCCAATCCACCTCCCCTGCATATCTTTGATATCTTTGGGTTGTGGGGGTGAGACCCACGCAGACACGGGGAGAATGTGCAAACTCCACACGGACAGTGACCAGGGGCCGGGATCGAACCTGGGACCTCAGCGCCGTGAGACAGCAGTGCTAACCACTGTGCCACCGTGCTGCCCTAAGACTCTGGGGATTCTATATACAATGATCCAAGTGCAGGAATTCTGTTTTGTTTTCATTTTCCCTGACTTGGGGATACTGAAGTTAATGGCATGGCAGCTTGAGATATCCCTGGGAGCTCATATTTTACCCATATTCAATAAAACGTCCTCTTCATTGCTTGTGGCACTGCATAGGTCTGGGCTTACGGTCCTGATGAATTGCCCAGCAATTGAAGATCATTTTGGGTCTTGACACCAGCGGTGTCGAGGTATTCTTGCATTGGGGTGATCTTTCCTGAACCCTGGGGGAAAAGGTGATGCATGTGGGAGGAATAAGAGAATTATACACACAGTCAGCTGTGTTGTAATGATGGGACGCACTGAGCACACCGTCTGTCTGATGTACCATTGGGTCAAAATGACCAATTAACCTGCTATAATGCCCTGTTTTCCCTTTCTTTCTGGTTCCCAGGGTGGAACTTTACTTGGGCCGCCTGACTCTGTCATTGATCTTGGGACCACTGAAGTGACTGAGGAATTAATCATGGAGTACTTATCATCTCTGGGCGAGTGTGCTTTCAGGTTAGTCATTCTTCGTTCTGCGTGCTTTTAGAGTGGAATTGCTTTGATGGGTTACCGAGAATCAAATGCAAGGATACCCCATGGTTTGGGGTCACTGGTAGTTGCGAACGGTTTGTCTGTTTGTATATTACTTTAATTCTAGCTACTGTGCAAGTATCTTGTTCAGGTTACTTGTGTGATAAATTTTCCACAAAAAATGCCAAATGCAAACTTCCCGCTGCAATTGCACCCTCCTGCCTGTGGTGGCAGTGCTGCATCACAGGAGGGTAGATAGTAGCCAGTCCGATTCCTGGGCTGAAGATGCCGATGCTGACTGGGGGGGGGGGGCAGTAAAAACCCATCTTGTTTTAATCTGTATCACTGTGTGGGGTATGCTCTTCTGTGAAGATTGAATTTGTAACATAGAACATACAGTGCAGAAGGAGGCCATTCCACCCATCGAGTCTGCACCGACCCACTTAAGCCCTCACTTCCACCCTATCCCCGTAACCCGATAACCCCTCCTCACCTTTTTTGTCACTAAGGGCAATTTATCATGGCCAATCCACCTAACCTGCACATCTTTGGACTGCGGGAGGAAACCGGAGCACCCGGAGGAAACCCACGCAGACACGGGGGGAACGTGCAGACTCCGCACAGACAGTGACCCAGCAGGGAATCGAACCTGGGACCCTGGCGCTGTGAAACCACAGTGCTAATCACTTGTGCTACTGTGCTGCCCTCGCGGGTTTGCTGAATAATGAACATTGAAGCTTTATCTGAACTCCATCTACCTGCCTGGATTCTATAACCCTCTGCATCGCTGCATAACAGAAATCTACTGGTCTTGGTTTTGAGGTTTTTAATTGAGACCCCAACCACCCCAGCCTCAACAGCTTTTTGTTTGTGTGGGAGAGTCTCCCAGATCTCCAGTATCCATTTGTGTGTGACGTGTTATGGGCCAGGGTTTAGGGAACCCCAAAGTGTATCATGCAGTTCACCTGACCCACGACGTTTACTCGATTGTGGTATGGCGAGCACTCTACAGGTGTGATGCAACAGAGCATTACAGTACTTTTAAATTAAAACAATGTTTATTTATGAAACCAGTTAACACTTTATAAACCCACATCTTAACAACTATCAACACCAATAAATCCCCAAAGAATACAGTACTCGATAGATGACCTTTAAGAAATTCCCAAACAACATCCGGAAGACAAAAGACCCTTTTTAACACCGAGATCAGGTTTAAATTCACTAATGAGAGCAGTCAGCACTTTGAAATCACCCAAATGATCTGGAGACTGTCTTTAGTTTGCAGAGAGATCCTTACACAGCTCCTCGCTTTGCCTGCAGCTATCCAGCTCTCAAAACGAAACTAACCACACCCTGTAGCAAACAGCCTAAAACGAAAGTAAAGCAGACAGACAGCCCAGCTCCACCCACCCTCTGACATCACTGCTGCTCTCCAATAAACCCCCATTTCTTAAACACCCATTTCTTAAAGGTACTCTCACATGACAAACGTGTTCCCTGACTCACCTGTGAATGACCTGGCTCGATCTTAAAGTTCTACCCCCTTGTTCTGAACTTGAGAAAATTATTTTTCTCCATCTCCTCTATCAACTCCTTTAAGCATCTTAAACCAAGTAGATATACGGCATGCTGGCCCGTATCGGTCGGGGCATTGAATATAAAAATTGGCAAGTCATGTTGCAGCTGTACAAGACCTCATTTGGAATATTGTGTACAATTCTGGTTGCCACACTACCAGAAGGATGTGGAGGCTTTGAAGAGGGCACAGAAGAGATTTACCAGGACGTTGTCTGGTATGGAGGGTGTTAGCTATGAGGAGAGGTTAGATGGACTCGGTCTGTTCTCACTGGAACGACGGAGATTGAGAGGCGACCCAATAGAAGTCTACAAGATTGAGTGGCATGGACGGAATGGATAGTCAGATGCTCTTTCCTAGGGTAGGAGAGTCATGTACTGGGCTACACAGGTTTAAAGTGCTCGAGGAGAAGCTGAGAACAGATGAGTGAGGCATATTTTTTTACACAGGGTGGTAAATATATGGAAGGCGCTGCCCGGGGAGGTGGTGGAAGAAGATATGATAGCGGCATTTAAGGGACATCTAGACAAATATATGAATAGGGTTGGAATGGAAGGATACAGACTGTTTTAGTTTAGGCAGGTACCATGGTCAGCGCAGGCTTGGAGGGCCGAAGGGCCTGTTCCTGTGCTGTATTGTTCTTTGTTGAATTTGATCATCCTTCGGTGCCGAGGTCCCAGGTTCGATCCCGGCTCTGGGTCACTCTCCGTGTGGAGTTTGCACATTCTCCCCGTGTTTGCGTGGGTTTCGCCCCCACAACCCAAAGATGTGCAGGGTTGGTGAATTGACCACGCTAAATTAGTACATAAGAACTAACATAAGAATATTAGGAGTAGGCCATCTGGCCCCTCGAGCCTGCTCCACCATTCAATGAGATCATGGCTGATATTTTGTGGACTCAGCTCCACTTTCCGGCCCGAACACCATGACCCTTAATCCCTTTAGTCTTCAAAAAACTATCTATCTTTATCTTAAAAACATTTAATGAAGGAGCCTCTACTGCTTCACTGGGCAAGGAATTCCATAGATTCATAATATTTTGGGTGACAAAGTTCCTCCTAAATTCAGTCCTAAATCAACTTCCCCTTATTTTGAGGCTATGCCCCCAAGTTCTGCTTTCACCCTCCAGTGGAAACTATCTGCCTGCATCTATCCTATCTATTTCCCTCATAATTTTATATGTTTCTCTACGATCCCCCCCCTCATCCTTCTAAATTCCAATGAGTACAGTCCGAGTCTGCTCAACCTCTCCTCGTACTCCAACCCCTTCAGCTCTGGGATTAACCTAGTGAATCTCCTCTGCACACCCTCCAGTGCCATTACATCCTTTCTCAGGTAAGGAGAGCAAAACTGAACACAATACTCCAGGTGTGGCCTCACTAACACCGTATACAATTGCAGCATAACCTCCCTAGTCTTAAACTCCATCCCTCTAGCAATGAAGGACAAAATTCCATTTGCCTTAATCACCTGTTGCACCTGTAAACCAACTTTTTGCGACTCATGCACTAGCACACCCAGGTCTCTCTGCACAGCAGCATGTTTTAATATTTTATCATTTAAATCATCCGTTTTGTTGTTATTCCTACCAAAATGGATAACCTCACATTTGTCAACATTGTATTCCATCTGCCAGACCCTAGCCCATTCACCTAGCCTATCCAAATCCCTCTGCAGACTTCCAGTATCCTCTGCACTTTTTGGTTTACCACTTATCTTAGTGTCGTCTGCAAACTTGGACACATTGCCCTTGGTCCCCAACTCCAAATCATCTCTGTAAATTGTGAACAGTTGTGGGCCCAACACTGATCCCTGAGGGACACCACTAGCGACTGATTGCCAACCAGAGAAACACCCATTAATCCCCACTCTTTGCTTTCTATTAATTAACCAATCCTCTATCCATGCTACTACTTTCCCCTTAATGCCATGCATCTTCATCTCATGCAGCAACCTTTTGTGTGGCACCTTGTCAAAGGCTTTCTGGAAATCCAGATATATCACATCCATTGGCTCCCCGTTATCTACCGCACTAGTAATGTCCTCAGAAAATACCACTAAATTAGTTAGGCCGACCTGCCCTTTATGAACCCATGCTGCGTCTGCCCAATGGGACAATTTCCATCCAGATGCCTCGCTATTTCTTCCTTGATGATAAATTCCAGCATCTTCCCTACTACCGAAGTTAAGCTCACTGGCCTATAATTACCCGCTTTCTGCCTACCTCCTTTTTTAAACAGTGGTGTCACGTTTGCTAATTTCCAATCAGCCGAGACCACCCCAGAGTCTAGTGAATTTTGGTAAATTATCACTAGTGCATTTGCAATTTCCCTAGCCATCTCTGTTAGCTGTCATGTGAAAGTCCTTTAAGGGGACTTCCGGTTGCGGCTATGCGGAGCTAAGCCGCACGATTCGGCAGCTCCCGCTATTACGGACTTTCGGGCTCATTGGAGGAGCCCCAACGGAATTTGTTTGAAGACAACCCGTGGGGAAGTGAAGAGAGAGGTCCCCCTCCAACGTTTATGGACCGGACCAGAAGTGCAACGGCCAAAAAAGCGGCATTGGAGCAGCGGGAGAAGCGAGGGAAAAAAATCAAAATGGCGGAGTGCGGGCCGGAGCTGCAGGAATTCATCATGCGCTGCTTCGAGGAGCTGCGCAAGGAGATGCTGGCGGTAATTGAAGGGCTAGGGATGACCTAGAAGGCCCACGAGGTGAAGATCCAGGAGGTACAGAAGAAAGTCAGTGAGAATGAGGGCGAGCTCTTGGGCCTAGCAGTGAGAGTGGAGCGTCACGAGGCGCTACACAAGAGGTGGGCGGGAAGACTCGAAGACCTGGAGAACAGGTCGAGGAGAAAGAATCTGCGGATCCTGGGTCTCCCAGAAGGAGTGGAGGGGACCGATGCTGTGGCATACGCGGGCACGATGATCGGGGCGATGATGGGCGCGGCGGCCCCTTCGAGGTCGCTGGAGTTGGATGGGGCGCACCGGGTGCTGGCGAGGAAGCCCAAGGCAAATGAGCCGCCAAGGGCGATGGTGGTGAGATTTCACCGGTTCACGGACAGAGAGAGGGTCCTGAAATGGGCCAAGAAGGAGCGGAGCAGCAAGTGGGACAATGCAGAGATCCGAATATACCCGGACTGGAGCACGGAGGTTGCAAAGCGGAGAGCGGGTTTCAACCGGGCCAAAGCGGCGTTGCACCGGAAAGGAGTGCGATTCGGAATGCTGCAGCCAGCGCGACTGTGGGTCACATACAAGGACCAACACTATTACTTCGAAACGCCTGAAGAGACGTGGACCTTTGTACAAGCCGAAAAGTTGGACTCTAACTGAGGGTTTGTGAGGGTGGGGGAGATGTTTGAGGTTTGATGTGTGATGGTTGTTGTATATAGGGGGTCAATCACGCGCAGGAAATGTTACATGGGCTGGGGGAGAGAGACCAGGCTGTGACAGGAGCTGCGCCAGAAGGGGGGGAGCGGGCTTTGGAAAGCGCGTGGTTTTTCCCGCGTGCGGGAAGAAAGGTGGGATGGGGAACGAAGGAACGCATATTGATTGGGAGACTCCCACACGGGGAGGTCAAAGGGATGGCGGGGGAAGTCGGGGTCAGCAGGTGTCAGATGACTTACAGGAGTGATATGGGGGAGCAAAAAAGCTAGACAGGGGTCTAGCGGGGGGGGGGGGGGGGGGAGAGGGTTGCTGCTGCACTGGCCGAAAGGGAATGGGACACGAGGTGGTCTGGACAGGGGTCCCCCGGCTGGGGGACTGGAGGGTGACCAACTGTGGCGGCTGGATGTGGGACTGCTGGCAGATGAGGGGGTGTGTGGGAAGGTGAGGGGGTGTAGCGAAAGGTACTTAAAGGCCAACGACAACGGGGGGTGGGGGGGGGGTGGTGGTATGGGAGGCGTTGAAGGTGGTGATCAGGGGAGAGCTAATCTCCATCAGGGCTCATAGGGAGAAGACAGAGGGCATGGAAAGGGAGAGGTTAGTGGGGGAGATTTTGAGAGTGGACAGGAGATACGCAGAGGCCCCGGAGGAAAGATTACTTGGGGAAAGACGACGGCTCCAGGTGGAGTTTGACCTGTTGACCACGGAAGGCAGAGGCACAGTGGAGGAAGGCGCAGGGGGCGACCTACGAGTATGTGGAAAAGGCTAGTCGGATGCTGGCACACCAGCTCCGTAAGAGGACGGCAGCGAGGGAAATGGGGGGAATCAAAGATGGAAGGGGAGCCATGGTTCGGAATGCGACGAAAATAAACGAGGTATTCAAGGCTTTCTATGAAGAGCTGTACAGATCCCAGCCCCCAGCGGGGGAAGAGAGGATGAGACGATTCCTAGACCAACTGAGGTTCCCGAGGGTGGAGGAGCAAGAGGTGGCTGGTTTGGGGGCACCAATTGGGTTGGAGGAGCTGAGTAAGGGTTTGGGGAGTATGCAGGCGGGAAGACCCCGGGGCCGGACGGGTTCCCGGTGGAGTTCTACAGAAAGTACGTAGACCTGTTGGCCCCGCTACTAGTGAGGACCTTTAACGAGGCAAGAGAGGAGGGGACCCTGCCTCCGACAATGTCGGAAGCGACAATTTCTTTGATCCTAAAGCGGGACAAGGATCCACTGCAATGTGGATCGTACAGGCCGATCTTGCTCCTCAATGTGGACGCTAAGTTATTGGCAAAAGTGCTGGCCACGAGGATTGAGGATTTTCTCGTGGGGGTGATTCATGAGGACCAGACGGGATTCGTAAAGGGCAGGCAATTAAACACAAATGTGCGGCGGCTCTTAAGCGTGATAATGATGCCATCGGAGGTGGGAGAGGCGGAGATAGTGGCAGCTATGGACGCGGAAAAGGCCTTTGACCGAGTAGAGTGGGAGCACCTCTGGAAGGTGTTGCGTAGGTTTGCGTTCGGAGGAAGGTTTATCAGTTGGGTTAAGCTCCTTTACAGAGTCCCGGTGGTGAGTGTAGTGACGAACCGGCGGAGGTCGGAGTATTTTCGGTTGTACCGAGGAACGAGGCAGGGGTGCCCCCTGTCCCCCCCCCCCTGTTGTTTGCATTGGCAATCGAACCCTTGGCCATGTCATTGAGGGAGTCTAATAAATGGAGGGGGGTGGTTCGAGGGGGAGAAGAGCATCGGGTGTCGCTATATGCGGATGACCTGTTTTATGTGGCGGATCAATTGGAGGGGTTGGTGGAGGTCATGCAGACTTTAAGGGAGTTTGGGGAGTTTCCGGGCTATAAGGTCAATGTAGGGAAGAGTGAGCTCTTTGTATTACAGGCAGGGGACCAAGAAAGAGGGATAGAGGACCTACCGCTGAGGAGGGCGGCGGGGAGTTTTCGGTAGCTGGGGATCCAGATAGCCAGGAGTTGGAAACTGAATCTGACGAGGTTGGTGGAGCAAATGGAGGAGGACTTCAAAAGATGGGACATGTTACCGCTCTCACTGGCGGGTAGAGTGCAGTCGGTCAAAATGGTGGTCCTTCCGAGGTTTCTGTTTGTGTTTCAGCGCCTTCCCATCGTGATCACCAAGGGCTTTTTTAAGAGAGTAGGTAGGAGTATTATGGGGTTTGTGTGGGCAAATAAGACCCCAAGAGTAAGGAGAGGGTTCCTGGAACGCAGTAGGGACCGAGGAGGGTTGGCGCTGCCAAACCTAGGGAGCTACTACTGGGCAGCAAATGTGGCGATGATCCGCAAGTGGGTTATGGAGGGAGAGGGGGCGGCATGGAAGAGGATGGAGATGGCGTCCTGTAAAGGAACGAGCCTGGGGGCGTTGGTGACGGCACCGCTGCCGTTCTCGCCGTCAAAGTATACCACGAGCCCGGTGATGGTGGCAACGCTAAGGATCTGGGGCCAGTGGAGACGGCACAGGGGTGCAGTGGGAGCCTCGGTGTGGTCCCCGATCAGGGGTAACCACCGGTTTGTCCCGGGGAAGATGGACGGGGGGTTCCAGAGCTGGCATCGGGCGGGAATTAGAAGAATGGGGGACCTGTTCATTGACGGGACGTTTGTGAGCCTAGGGGGCACTGGAGGAGAAGTTCGAGTTACCCCTGGGAAATGCCTTTAGATTTATACAGGTGAGGGCGTTTGTGAGGCGACAAGTGAGGGAATTCCCGTTGCTCCCAGCACAAGAAATTCAAGACAGGGTGATCTCGGGCGCATGGGTCGGGGAGGGTAAGCTGTCGGCAATACACCAGGAGATGAAAGAAGAGGGGGAAGCGCTGGTAGAAGAGCTGAAGGGTAAATGGGAGGAGGAGCTGGGGCAGGAGATCGAGGAAGGTCTGTGGGCTGATGCCCTAGGCAGGGTTAATTCCTCCTCGTGTGCCAGGCTCAGCCTGATACAATTTAAGGTGGTTCACAGAGCTCACTTGACAGGGGCGAGGTGGAACGAAGGAGGTTGAGGGGAGACCTGATAGAGGTCTACAAAATTATGAGGGGCATAGACAGAGTGGATAGTCAGAGGCTTTTCCCCAGGGTAGAGGGGTCAATTACTAGGGGGCATAGGTTTAAGGTGAGAGGGGCAAGGTTTAGAGTAGATGTACGAGGCAAGGTTTTTACTCAGAGCGTAGTGGGTGCCTGGAACTCGCTACCGGAGGAGGTGGTGGAAGCAGGGATGATAGTGACATTTAAGGGGCATCTTGACAAATACATGAATAGGATAGGAATAGAGGGATACGTACCCAGGAAGTGTAGAAGATTGTAGTTTAGTCGGGCAGCATGGTCGGCACGGGCTTGGAGGGCCGAAGGGCCTGTTCCTGTGCTGTACATTTCTTTGTTGAGCAGGTTCTTTGGGGTAGAGGACAGATGTGGAAGGTGCTCAGGGAGCCCGGCGAACCATGTCCACATGTTTTGGTCATGCCCGGCACTGGAGGGGTTCTGGAGAGGAGTGGCAGGAGCAATATCTCAGGTGGTGAAAGTCCGGGTCAAGCCAAGCTTGGGGCTAGCAATATTTGGAGTAGTGGATGAGCCGGGAGTGCAGGAGGCGAAAGAGGCCGGCATTCTGGCCTTTGCGTCCCTAGTAGCCCGGCGAAGGATCTTGCTAATGTGGAAGGAGGCGAAGCCCCCTAGCGTGGAGGCCTGGATAAACGACATGGCTGGGTTCATAAAGCTGGAGAGGATTAAGTTTGCCTTGAGAGGGTCTGCGCAGGGGTTCTACAGGTGGTGGCAACCGTTCCGAGACTATCTCGCGGAGCATTAGAGGAAGGTCGGTCAGCAGCAGCAGCAACCCGGGGGGGGGGGGGGTGGATGAGCAAGAGATAACATGAAGGGTGGGGGAAACTGGCACGTGCGGGAGAGAGCCAGTGTGTAAAGCTATGTAAATATACCATTTTGCCATGTATGTATCTTGCTCAGTGCGATTTCTTGTTATTTTGTTACGGGGCGGGGGGGGGGTTATTGTTTGTAAGGGAGAAAAATTGTGTTGTTAAAAAACTTGAATAAATATATATTTTTTAAAATAGAGTGCCTTTAAGAAATGGATGTTTAAGCAATGTACCTTTAAGAAATGCAGTGATGTCAGTGTGGGTGGAGCTGGGCTTTAGCTCGGCCATTTTGAAGTTTTTAGTTTCAGTTTGAGGAGGAAGCTGCGAGTGTCTGTGTTTTGCTGAGAGCTACTTGAAAGGAGAAAGCCAGTCCTGAGAGAGCCTTTTGAGAATTGGCTGTGTGCTCCATGAAAACGTGCTGGGACTGCAGGCTGATACATCTTTCCCATCCAACAGAAAATATATATTAACTGTAACCTAGTGTTACTGTTTTTGTGAAGGTGAAGTTTTTTTGGATGTGTGCAGGAACAGTTTGCAGGATTGGGTGGTGTATTATTTTCAGGGTTATCTTTGAAGTAAGGTGTGTTAAGAGATCCAATGTTTATTTAAAAGGTTAATTTGAGTTCATGGAATAAACATTGTTTTGTTTTAAAAACCACGTGTCTATAATTGTAATACCACATCTGGGGAACAAGCCGTGTGCTTCAAAAGCAACAATCCATTAAAGGTGGGAGTTGGATGAACTCCATGATACATTTTGGGGTTCTGACAACATCTCTCCCATAACAATTGGGGGCTCGAGGGGGATAAAAGTCTATCTATTGGATTGGCTTTTGTGAACTTAAAGACAGTGAAGGATTGTTGCTTTTCCGGTGTGATATTTTAGTTTAAGTGGGGAGAGTGCTGTGAACAATGACTCTTTCAGATGGGGGATAATCAGATTTTAGTATAATTGTATCATCATTTCAACCTTTTAGATTAATTTTTGTACCCGTCCCACTAACGCTTTCCTCAGAAAGGCCAGCAGTTCCACCAAGCCCAAATCCTCCAGACACCAAGCCCCGAGTTTGTTTGACACTGTCCATATTGTCCGGAAGGGGATTATGAGGGACTAAACGGGAAGGGCCCTTACACCTTTGAGGGGATGAGCTGACTGGTGGTGATTTAACCTGAGGGTCACCACACCTCAGGCGGTCCAGGGGCCGGTTTAGCTCCGTTGTCTGGACAGCTGGTTTGTGATGCAGAGCGAGGCCAGCACTGTGGGTTCAATTCCCAAACAAGCTGAGGTTATTTATCTTAACTCATCTACGTAGACTGCATATTTTCACCTGAATAACATCACCTCACTCTGCCCCGTCTCTGCTTAACTCTGCTGAAGCCTCATTTATGCCTTTTTTTTTTTACCCATGGCCATTCCAATGCACACCTGGCCAGCCTCCCACATTCTGCCCTTCTCAAAATTTAGGCCTTCCTAAACAGCTACTCCTGTCTGAATTCGCACCGATATCCCTGTGCTTGCTCATTGGCTCCCGGTTCCAACAACACTGCTTTTTAAAATTCTCAACCTTGGTTCCAGATTCCTCGATCACCTCACCCCTCCCTCCCTCTGTCTATCATCCCCTCCAGTCCTGCAGCCCTCTAATTCCGGCCTCTTACACAACCCTGATATTAAGCACTCCACCATTTTGCAGCCTTGCCCTTTACTGCCTCGATCCTAAATTCTGTCATTTCCTCCATGAACCTTACTTCCTTTCTCCAAGGTGCTCCTTTAAACCTACCCCTTTGACTTAACCTTTGGTCTTCCACGCTAATCAGTGGTTCTGTGTCATATTTTGTTTGAAAACTCTCCTTTGGGCATTCCACTGTGTTACTGTTGCTACATAAATGCAAGTTGTTGTTGTAGCAGAGAAGTCAGCCACCTTGCACTGGAGATGGTAGGAGACGGCGGCGGCAGGGTGGTAATGTCACTGGGTTAGTAATCCAGGAGCCCAGGTTAATGCTCTGGGGACATGGGTTCAAATCCCACCGCAGCTGGTGGAATTTAAATTCAATCAACAAACCTGGAATATGAAGCTATTCTCAGTAACGGTGTATAAACCACTATAGTTGATTGTTGTTAAAAACCCATCTGGTCCGCTAATGCCCCACAGCAATGTGATTGACCCTAAACTGCTCCCCTCTGAAATGCCCGAGCAAGCCCCTCAGTTCAAGGGTAATAAGGGGTGAGCAATAAACGGCGGCCAGCCAGCGATGCCCACGTCCCGTAGGAGAATATAGAGCACAATCCACCTACCCTTGGCTTGTGAGGGCGAGACGCACGCAGACACTGGGAGAACAAAGAACAATACAGCACAGGAACAGGCCCTTCGGCCCTCCAAGCCTGCACCGGCCATGGTACCTGCCTAAGCTAAAACCGTCTGCACTTACGGAGTCCGTATCCTTCCATTCCCACCCTATTTGTCTAGATGCCCCTTAAATGCCGCTATCGTACCTGCTCCCACCACCTCCCCAGGCAGTGCGTTCCATATATTTACCACCCTCTGTGTAAAACAACTTGCCTCGCACTTCCCCTTTAACCTTTTATTGTCACAAGTATGAAGTTACTGTGAAAAGTCCCTAGGCGCCACATTCCAGCACCTGTTCGGGTAAACCTTAAACTTTAAACCTCGATCACCTCACCCCACTATGTCCCCCCAGTACTTGACTCTCCTACTCTGTCCATGCCACTCATAATCAGAGACTGTGCAAACTCCATACGGACAGTGACCCGGGTTCGATCCCAGGTCCTCGATGCAGTGAGGCAGCAGAGCTAACCACTGTGCCACCATGCCACCCTAGTCCTATAACTTTACCTGGTACTTAGACCCTTACTTTGAGATCATTCATTAATCCTGTCGCATTGCACATCACAGGGAACAGGCTGTTTTTAGATCTGGTAGTTTCCAGAACATGTTGTTCTACGAAACAGTCTTGAATACACTCTTCTGCACTCTCATCACAGCTACCTTCGCCTCTTTGATTCTTCCAATCCAAATGGGAATTTAAATCGCCATGATTCTTGCAGTAACTTCCAAACAAACCTCCCTTTTAATTTCTTGATTCATACTCTGTCCTACAATGTGGCCACCAGGGGGGTCTCTAAATAACACCCGGCTGTGATTTCCCTCCTTTGCTATTTCTTACCCAAACTGACTCTATATCTTGATCTGCTGATCCACGATTATATTTCACTAGAGCTACTCTTCTTCCTGTCCTAAATGCTCAGTTCCCAACCCTGGTAACATTGCAAACACATCTCTGTAATGGCTGCCGTATCATATCCATATACTACTGTTTATGCCATCAATTTCCATTTGTTCTGAATGCCTTTAATTAAGCCTTTTATTACTTTTTCCTTCTCTGATTCTATTTCATAGATGTCATAGAATTTACAGTGCAGAAGGAGGCCATTCAGCCCATCGAGTCCGCACCGGCTCTTGGAAAGAGCACCCTACCCAAGGTCAACACCTCCATCCTATCCCCATGACCCAGTAACCCCACCCAACACTAAGGGCAAATTTGGACACTAAGGGCAATTTATCATGGCCAATCCACCTAACCTGCACATCTTTGGACTGTGGGAGGAAACCGGAGCACCCGGAGGAAACCTACGCACACATGGGGAGGATGTGCAGACTCCGCACAGACAGTGACCCAAGCAGGAATCGAACCTGGGACCCTGGCTCTGTGAAGCAACAGTGCTAACCACTGTGCTACCGTGCCGCCCAAGTTTACATAGATAAATTAGAGATGCAGGAGCTGTTCTTTTATTTTTCTTTATTCATGTATGAGATGTAGACGTCGCTGGCTGGGTCAGCATTTATTGACCACCTCGGAGGACATTTAAGAGTCCACCACATTGCTGCGGGCCTGGAGTCACATGTAGGCCAGACCGGGTAAGGACGGCAGATTTCCTTCCCGAAAGGACATGAATGAAGCAGATGGGTTTTTACGACAATCCTTGGAGCAAAAGAGATTTAATAGAAGTGGTCAAAATCATGAAGGGGTACAGACAGGGTAGATCCCTGGAGAGGAACTGGTACGTGACCCTATCTGGCTATGGAAACAAAGGGCACTGATTTAAGGTGAATGGCAGAAGGGTCATGGTGACTCAAGGGAAAATGTTTACACAGCGAATGGTCAAGATCGGGATTGTGGTGCGTGGCAATGCGGTGGAGAAAGATTCAGTCATGGCTTCGAGAAGAGAGTTGGATAAGTACTTGAAGAGGGACATATACATGGCTATGAGGAAATGGCCAACTAAATCGGTCTTACAAAGAGACAGCACAGCCAACGGGCTGAGTAGCCTCCTGTGCTGTAATCGTAGAATCTCTACAGTGCAAGAGGAAGCCATTCGGCCCATCGAGTCTATTCCGACCCTCTGAAAGAGAGCCCCACCCAGGCCCACTCCCGCCCTATTCCCTGTAACCCCCACCTAACCTGGAAACATCCCTGGGCATTAAGGGGCAATTCCATCATGGCCAGTTGTTCTGGTTTCTGTGCAATGTCTCATTTTATCCTTTCGTTCCAGGGGAGAGTGTTACAAGCTTTTTGAACATAACTGCAATACGTTCAGTAATGAAGTTTCCCAGTTCCTCACGGGGAAGAAGATACCATCCTACATTACTGACCTGCCTTCTGAGGTCTTATCAACGTGAGTACTGTCGCCCTCAAGGTTTCTGTCCCAGCAGGGGATTGGGGGGGGAGGGGAGGGTGGAGGGAGGGAGGGGGGGTGAGGAGGGGAGGGGTGAGGGGTGGGGGGGAAAGAGGAGGGAGAGGGGTGGGGAAAGAGGAGGGAGGGGGGTGGGGAAAGAGGAGGGAGGGGGGGGTAGAGGAGGGAGGGGAGTGGGGGTGGAAGAGGAGGGAGGAGAGGGGGGGAAGAGGTGGAAGGGGAGTGGGGGGGGAAGAGGAGGGAGGGGAGTGGGGGGAAGAGGAGGGAGGGGAGTGGGGGGAAGAGGAGGGAGGGGAGTTGGGGGGAAAGAGGAGGGAGGGGAGTGGGGGGAAAGAGGAGGGAGGGGAGTGGGGGGGAAAGAGGAGGGAGTGAGTGGGGGGGAAAGAGGAGGGAGTGGAGTGGGGGGGAAAGAGGAGGGAGTGGAGTGGGGGGGGGAAGAGGAAGGAGGGGAGTGGGGGGGAGAAGTGGAGGGAGGGGAGTGGGGGGGAGAAGTGGAGGGAGGGGAGTGGGGGGGAGAAGTGGAGGGAGGGGATTGAGGAGGGAGGGGAGTGGGGGTGGGAGAAGAAGAGGGGGAAGAGGAGGGAGGGAAGTGGGGGGAGAAGAGGAGGGGGGGAAGAGGAGGGAGGGAAGTGGGGGGAGAAGAGGAGGGGGGGAGTGGGGGTGGGAGAAGAAGAGGGAGGGGAGTGGGGGGGGGAAGAGGAGGGAGGGGAGTGGGGGGGAAGAGGAGGGAGGGGAGTGGGGGGAAGAGGAGGGAGGGGAGTGGGGGGGAAGAGGAGGGAGGGGAGTGGGGGGGAAGAGGAGGGAGGGGAGTGGGGGGGAGAAGAGGAGGGGAGTGGGGGGGGAGAAGAGGAGGGAGGGGAGTGGGGGGGGGAGAAGAGGAGGGAGGGGAGTGGGGGGGGGAAGAGGAGGGAGGGGAGTGGGGGGGAAGAGGAGGAGGGGAGTGGGGGGGAAGAGGGGGGAGGGGAGTGGGGGGGGGGAAGAGGGGGGAGGGGAGTGGGGGGGGAGGGGAGTGGGGGGGGAAGAGGGGGGAGGGGAGTGGGGGGGAAGAGGGGGGAGGGGAGTGGGGGGGGGGAAGAGGAGGGAGGGGAGTGGGGGGGGGGGAAGAGGAGGGAGGGGAGTGGGGGGGGGGGAAGAGGCGGGAGGGGAGTGGGGGGGGGGGAAGAGGCGGGAGGGGAGTGGGGGGGGAAGAGGCGGGAGGGGAGTGGGGGGGAAGAGGCGGGAGGGGAGTGGGGGGGGAAGAGGCGGGAGGGGAGTGGGGGGGGAAGAGGCGGGAGGGGAGTGGGGGGGGAAGAGGCGGGAGGGGAGTGGGGGGGGAAGAGGCGGAGGGGAGTGGGGGGGGGAAGAGGCGGGAGGGGAATGGGGGGGAAGAGGTGGGGGCGGGAAGAGGGGAGTGGGGCGGGAGGGGGGAGTGGCGGGGTGGGGGGCGAGGCGGGGTGGGGGGAGTGGCGAGGAAGGGGGGAGTGGGGGGGCAGAAAGAGGTGGGGCGGGAAGAGGAGAGAGGGGAGTGGGAGGGGAAGAGGAGGGGGTAGGGGGAGGGGGTGGGGGGAGTGGCGAGGAGGGGGGAAGTGGCGGAGTGGGGGGAGAGGCGGGGTGGGGGGGGGAGTGGCGAGGGGTGGGGGGAGAGGCGGGGAGGGGAGGGGTGTGGGAGAGGCAGGGAGGGGGAGGGGTGTGGGAGAGGCAGGGAGGGGGAGGGGTGGGGGAGAGGCGGGGAGGGGGAGGGGTGGGGGAGAGGCAGGGAGGGGGAGGGGTGGGGGAGAGGCAGGAGGGGAGGGGTGGGGGGAGAGGCGGGGAGGGGGAGGGGTGGGGGAGAGGCGGAGAGGGGTGGGGGGAGAGGTGGGGAGGGAGGGGAGTAGGGGTGATGGACGGGGAGGGAGGGAGGGGGAGGGGAAGAGGGGGATTGGGAGGGAAGTGGGTACGGGAGTGGGAGGTGGGTAGGGGAGAGGGTGCAGGGGTGGGAGGGAGGGGGGAGAGGGCACTGCACGGGTGAGCAACCTTGCAGCATCCACTGCATTCAAATGTGACCCAGGGACCAGAGAGTGACTGGTGTCCACGGAACCACAACCCAGCAAGGAGCCTCGAGAATGGGAGCGCAACAATGGGCAACGGTAAAAGTAGCACCTTTGCTTCCTTAATAACTGACGTCTTCTTTGGTCCTGTCCTGTTTTGTTTCTGGCAGCCCTTTCGGCCAACTCATTAAACCCATCCTGGATTCGGTTCAGATTCAGCCAGTGGCAGGAAACAGCTTCAATGAACAGAATCCAAGCTAGTAGAAGCAAACTGACTGCGGAGACTTGTTCAACCACTGGCCTCGCAGAACTGTACAGTGATTTTCCACAAAAAAAAGTGAAGGTTTCCCTTCAAGTATCTTTCATCTCGTATCTAACTTAACATAGAACGTTGAAAAGTGGTAGACATGCTTTTTTAAAATATGTTTGAAAGGTGCAACAGAAATACAGGACTCTTACAGTGCAATACATCAGGTTATCATGCTCCCCACCCTCATCAGCTGTCTCTCAATGAACTATACCAAGAGGCAGATTGAATCCTCTGTTGCTTTACAATAAATTTATTCCCCACTGCCCTGACTCCTCCAAAATAGGCCACCAGCATGGAAATCTTGTCAGTGTCCATCCACTGCCGTGCCAGCATCATTGGATTGGATTTGTTTATTGTCACGTGTACCGAGGTACAGTGAAAAGTATTTTTCTGCGAGCAGCTCAACAGATCATTAAGTACATGGGAAGAAAAGGGAATAAAAGAAAATACATAATAGGGCAACACAACATATACAATGTAACTACATAAGCACTGGCATCGGATGAAGCATACAGGGTGTAGTGTTAATGAAGTCAGTCCATAAGAGGGTCATTTAGGAGTCTGGTGACAGTGGGGAAGAAGCTGTTTTTGAGTCTGTTCGTGCGTGTTCTCAGACTTCTGTATCTCCTGCCCGATGGAAGAAGTTGGAAGAGTGAGTAAGCCGGGTGGGGGGGATCTTTGATTATGCTGCCCACTTTCCCCAGGCAGCGGGAGGTGTAGACGGAGTCAATGGATGGGAGGCAGGTTTGTGTCATGGACTGGGCGGTGCTCATGACTCTCTGAAGTTTCTTGAGGTCCTTGGCCGAGCAGTTGCCATACCAGGATGTGATGCAGCCCGATAGGATGCTTTCTATGGTGCCAACATATTGACCAATGCAGTGGGGTAACGGTTCCAGTGTTGCCGCTGAGTTTATTTTGTGTCGATGTGCTGCGATTATGGGACGGTAAAACCTACTTCAGGCACTACCCTGTCATGTGGGAAGTGCACCCATCTCCAGCTCCTCTGAAACCGCGTTAGGGAGCTGGAGCTCCATAGTTAGGGGGATAGATAGGAGATTCTGTGGGAACGAGAGAGACTCGCGGTTGGTGTGTTGCCTCCCAGGTGCCAGGGTGCGTGATGTCTCGGATCGTGTTTTCGGGATCCTTAAGGGGGAGGGGGAGCAGCCCCAAGTCGTGGTCCACATAGGTACCAACGACATAGGTAGGAAAAGGGATAGGGATGTAAGGCAGGAATTCAGGGAGCTAGGGTGGTAACTTAGATCTAGGACAAACCGAGTTATTATCTCTGGGTTGTTACCTGTGCCACGTGATAGCGAGACGAGGAATAGGGAGAGAGAGGAGTTGAACACGTGGCTACAGGGATGGTGCAGGAGGGAGGGTTTCAGATTTCTGGATAATTGGGGCTCATTCTGGGGTCGGTGGGACCTCTACAAATGGGATGGTCTACACCTGGACCAGAGGGGTACCAGTATCCTGGGGGGGAAATTTGCTAATGCTCTTCAGAAGGGTTTAAACTAGTTCAGCAGGGGCTTGGGAACCTGAATTGTAGCTCCAGTATACAGGAGGTTGAGAGTAGTGAGGTCATGAGTAAGGTTTCAAAGTTGCAAGAGTGTACCGGCAGGCAGGAAGGTGGTTTAAAGTGTGTCTTCAATGCCAGGAGCATCCGGAATAAGGTGGGTGAACTTGCGGCATGGGTTGGTACCTGGGACTTCGATGTTGTGGCCATTTCGGAGACATGGATAGAGCAGGGACAGGAATGGTTGTTGCAGGTGCCGGGGTTTAGATATTTCAGTAAGCTCAGGGAAGGTGGTAAAAGAGGGGGAGGGGTGGCATTGTTAGTCAAGGACAGTATTACGGTGGCAGAAAGGACGTTTGATGAGGACTCGTCTACTGAGGTAGTATGGGCTGAGGTTAGAAACAGGAATGGAGAGGTCACCCTGTTAGGGGTTTTCTATAGGCCTCTGAAAAGTTCCAGAGATGTAGAGGAGAGGATTGCAAAGATGATTCTGGATAGGAGCGAAAGCAACAGGGTAGTTGTTATGGGGGACTTTAACTTTCCAAATATTGACTGGAAACGCTATAGTTTGAGTACTTTAGATGAGTCTGTTTTTGTCCAATGTGTGCAGGAGGGGTTCCTGACACAGTATGTAGATAGGCCAACGAGAGACAAGGCCATATTGGATTTGGTACTGGGCAATGAACCAGGACAGGTGTTAGATTTGGAGGTAGGTGAGCACTTTGGTGATAGTGACCACAATTCGATTACGTTTACTTTAGTGATGGAAAGGGATAGGTATATACCGCAGGGCAAGAGTTATATCTGGGGGAAAGGCAATTATGATGAGATGAGGCAAGACTTAGGATGCATCGGATGGAGAGGAAAACTGCAGGGGATGGGCACAATTGAAATGTGGAGCTTGTTCAAGGAACAGCTACTGCTTGTCCTTGATAAGTATGTACCTGTCAGGCAGGGAGGAAGTGGTCGAGCAAGGGAACCGTGGTTTACTAAAGCAGTCAAAACACTTGTCAAGAGGAAGAAGGAAGCTTATGTAAAGATGAGACATGAAGGTTCGGTTAGGGCGCTCGAGAGTTACAAGTTAGCTAGGAAGGATCTAAAGAGAGAGCTAAGAAGAGCCAGGAGGGGGCATGAGAAGTCTTTGGCAGGTAGGATCAAGGATAACCCTAAAGCTTTCTATAAATATGTCAGGAATAAAAGAATGACTAGGGTAAGAGTAGGGCCAGTCAAGGACAGTAGTGGGAAGTTGTGCATGGAGTCCGAGGAGATAGGAGAGGTGTTAAATGAATATTTTTTTGTCAGTATTCACACAGGAAAAAGACTATGTTGTTGAGGAGAATACGGAGATTCAGGCTACTAGACTAGAAGGGCTTGAGGTTCATAAGTAGGAGGTGTTAGCAATTCTGGAAAGTGTGAAAATAGATAAATCCCCATGGCCAGATGGGATTTATCCTAGTATTCTCTGGGAAGCTAGGGAGGAGATTGCTGAGCCTTTGGCTTTGATCTTTAAGTCATCTTTGTCTACAGGAATAGTGCCAGAAGACTGGAGGATAGTAAATGTTGTCCCCTTGTTCAAGAAGGGGAGTAGAGACAACCCAGATAACTATAGACCAGTGAGCCTTACTTCTGTTGTGGGCAAAATCTTGGAAAGGTTTATAAGAGATAGGATGTATAATCATCTGGAAAGGAATAATTTGATTAGAGATAGTCAACACGGTTTTGTGAAGGGTAGGTCGTGCCTCACAAACCTTATTGAGTTCTTTGAGAAGGTAACCAAACAGGTGGATGAGGGTAAAGCAGTTGATGTGGTGTATATGGATTTCAGTAAAGCGTTTGATAAGGTTCCCCACGGTAGGCTACTGCAGAAAATACGGAGGCATGGGATTCAGGGTGATTTAGCAGTTTGGATCAGAAATTGGCTAGCTGGAAGAAGACAAAGGGTGGTGGTTGATGGGAAATATTCAGACTGGAGTCCAGTTACTAGTGGTGTACCACAAGGATCTGTTTTGGGGCCACTGCTGTTTGTCATTTTTATAAATGACCTGAAGGAGGGCGTAGAAGGATGGGTGAGTAAATTTGCAGATGGCACTAAAGTCGGTGGAGTTGTGGATAGTACGGAAGGATGTTACAAGTTACAGAGGGACATAGGTAAGCTGCAGTGCTGGGCTGAGAGGTGGCAAATGGAGTTTAATGCAGAAAAGTGTGAGGTGATTCATTTTGGAAGGAATAACCGGAAGACAGAGTACTGGGCTAATGGTAAGATTCTTGGTAGTGTGGATGAGCAGAGACTTCTCGGTGTCCATGCACATAGATCCCTGAAAGTTGCCACCCAGGTTGAGAGGGTTGTTGAGATGGCGTACGGTGTGTTAGCTTTTATTGGTAGAGGGATTGAGTTTCGGAGCCATGAGGTCATGTTGCAGCTGTACAAAACTCTGGTGCGGCCGCATTTGGAGTATTGCGTGCAATTCTGGTCGCAGCATTATAGGAAGGATGTGGAAGCATTGGAAAGGGTGCAGAGGAGATTTACCAGCATGTTGCCTGGTATGGAGGGAAGATCTTATGAGGAAAGGCCGAGGGACTTGAGGCTGTTTTCGTTCGAGAGAAGAAGGATAAGAGGTGACTTAATTGAGGTATACAAGATGATCAGAGGATTGGATAGGGTGGACAGTGAGAGCCTTTTTCCTTGGATGGTGATGTCTAGCACGAGGGGACATAGCTTTAAATTGAGGGGTAATAGATATAGGACAGATATCAGAGGTAGGTTCTTTACTCAGAGAGTAGTAAGGGCGTGGAATGCCCTGCCTGCAACAGTAGTGGACTCGCCAACACTAAGGACATTCAAATGGTCATTGGATAGACATATGGACGATAAGGGAATAGTGTAGATGGGTTTTAGAGTGGTTTCACAGGTCGGCGCAACATCGAGGGCCGAAGGGCCTGTACTGCGCTGTAATGTTCTATATCTTGCTTTGGC
Source organism: Scyliorhinus torazame (assembly GCF_047496885.1). Taxonomy (NCBI): domain Eukaryota; kingdom Metazoa; phylum Chordata; class Chondrichthyes; order Carcharhiniformes; family Scyliorhinidae; genus Scyliorhinus; species Scyliorhinus torazame. The sequence goes on from NC_092735.1 coordinate 5,468,072, forward strand.
CCTATTTACTCCAAGTTGCTGCCCATCCAGAACGTAACTTTTTTTAATCCACCGTTCAACTGGTTTCAGCGGGAGACTTTCCCCTCATTCAACCCGTGCTCTGCTGTGTGTGGCACTACTTTCCGCGTGCCTTTTCTCCTGGTACTTGGCAGCTTAACCTGTGTGCTTTGAGTCTCGGCACACTCCCTGGGTACTGCGCTGTCCATTCCTGTGCTGCACCCTGTAACTATCTTGGCTACAACTGAAAGAGACGTTGAGCTCATTCCATTTCCTGCCTCTCGCCTGATCAATGCAGAAATGCATACTTTTGAAAACCTACTGACTTGAGCTCAGTCTCCCAGTTTTGAACTACTTCTGTCTCCAAAGCGCTCCCTTAGATTCTCCCCTCGTGGCCAGAGTATGATTTATCTAGGCCAGAGAAACCTTTGCTTGTCTGCTAGCCATTCATTGGGGACCCGGAGTGCTGTCAGGGACCTTTCTCCCCAGATATACCAGGGTGCCTATTTCCCCACACAGTTACTGGTCAGAAATCAGGAGTACCTTTTCCCTCCCTCCCCTAATCCAAGAGCTTTCTCTACACCCACCTGAGACCAGTTAATTCATCAGCTGGAGAGTGAACCGGTGCATCTCCGGACAGTTTGATGTTGACCAGCTCTACCTTTCTAAAATCTAAAAACAAAAGTCAAACCAGAGGCCATCCCAATAGTCACTGCCAGGGTTCAGAAACGTACTGGGCCTGCTGTGCTATCCCAGGCAGCTGTATGAGGTGTGGCAGCGCACAGCCTTGCCCACCTCACTGTTGTCCAATAGGTTAGCTGCTAGTGATTTGGGAATCCAGATGTGCAATGACCAATAGACCTTGTTAGTGGGTGTTGGCATAATGCTCACATTTGCATGGGGTGTGCATGTGAATATTTTTGGAGCATTGTTGAAACATGCGCAGGATTTTTTTCATTGTGCTTTACATCTTTGGTTACTGAATGGTGGCAGACGTTTCTTAAGGAAATCCATTTTATGAAGTGCATTTACCTGTATTTCGGGAATCTGTGCCAGTTGTTTATTTGGCCGACGCTAGCATGTGACCAAAATGGTGTCTCGGGAGCCACACCTGTAGCAATTTGTTTTGAGCATCCCAGGCCCAGACATCAAGCGACGCTGAAGACCTTGTTCACACTCTGTCTGTACGTAGAGTCCTCGTTGCTAATCGTGGCTAAGTGATCCGATGGTAACACAGCGGGACAGATGGGCGCCAAGAACTACCTCAGCTGGGATTAGCGAGTGAACCTTCGCTGTCAGCGCTATTGAGCAACTCCAACGAGAACGGCTTCAGCATCTCTAATTTATCCAAGTAACTGGACTCCCTCGTCCCTGGAGAAATTCTAGTCCCTCTTTGCGGCACTCTCTAATCAAGTGAGTTCCCTAGCCCCATTTCCCAAGACATTGCTGGACTGGTGATGCTGCAGGATCATGAATTTTGTGAAACTAATTTTGAACCGCATTTTGTGAAGGTCTGCGCTGCTCGCTGTTTCCTATGGAAATCCACTCGGCTTCCTGGAGGCACAATACCAGTCGCTGGCCATCAAACCCATGGCAATTTCACCAGCTCCTGGCAATAAATGTACAGAATTTGAGATTCCTGAAATGAATGGTACGTTCGTTAACAAGTCAGCTGCAAGGTTCCTCATACTGCAGGCCATGGTGCTGGGCTGGTGCTGGCTTGTGGGAGTTGGAATAGGGCTTTTAACCCTCACAGTTGAGGTAACGTTGCCCAAGTTGGATGCCTTTGCCACGTGGAGTTGAGTGCAGAATAATAGCCCCAATAGTCCCATAACAGGGGTGATTCATCCTGAGCTCCCCCCCCCCCCCCCCCCCCCCCCCCCCCCCCAGCCTAAATCACAATAAAACCTCAACCTGTGGCTTGGGTTTATTACAATTAAATTGTATTTTTCAAAAATGTTTTGAAAGAAAAGTTCTGTAATGTCCAGATTGAGTGACTGCCTGGGGCTTCAAGCACAGTTTAATATTGGAGAGTGAAATAGGTTTCTTCCTGTCCCCTGACGCACTCCTGTGGAGAGGATAGGGGCTGATTTACTCCCAAGTCCTGAAACTAATTGCGAACAGTTTGCATTTAGTGTGTAAACAAAGATAGAGTTCAGTGCTGTAACCTCCTGGTGACATTTCTGGCCTGTGTTGCCATGATAACCGCAATCTTCAAAGCAAATCAGACCACCCAGTTTTCGTTCTGTTTCCCTCTGAGGCAGGTTTGATTGATTGAATGGGAATCCATGGAGGCTCCTACAGTGCAGGAGGCGGCCATTCAGCCAATCGAGCTTCATCAACCCTTGGAAAGAGCACCCTAATCTCAGCCCACCCCCTCGCCCTATCCCTGCAAACCCTCCTAACCTTTTGGGCACCAAGGGGCAATTTAGCGAGGCAATCCACCTGCCCTGCACATCTTTTAACTGTGGGAGGAAAGGCACAGGGAGAACGTGCAGACTCCGCACAGCGGTCACCCGAGGCCGGAATCGAACTTGGGACCCTGGGGCGCTGAGGCAGCAGTGCTAACCACTGTGCCACCGTGCTGCTTAGCTGAATTGGGTATAATGTGCAATGTGAGTGCTTTGGCCTTGCTCAACATTGCACAATTTCCAGCGTTGTCCAAGTGCTAACACTTGAAAATGTTGTCTCCCGACTGAGAGCACTAATAATGTGCATATTGCTGAATCGCATGATGAATTTTAATTTATTTGTTGGTGTGTTTTGATAGATTTTGAGCTTAGTGATCTTCTTCCCTCTCACCAAGGGTTGCTGACTGCTCCTGTGCAGCATTCCCACCTTTCCCAACACATTGTGGGGAGGCGGTGGAGTAGTGGAATTGCCACTGGACTAATAAACCAGAAACCCAGAGTAATGCTCTGGGGACGCAGGTTCGAATCCCACCACTGCACAGGGCATAATTTGAATTTAATATAAATCTGGAATTAAAAGTCTAATGGTGACCATGAAATCATTGCCAATCGTCTTAAAAATCCATCTGGTTCATTAATGTCCTTTAGAGAAGGAATTCTGCCATGCTTACCTGGTCTGGCCTACATGTGACATAAACATATGGATGATAATGGAATAGTGTTGATGGGTTTTAGATTGGTTTCACAGTTCGGCGCTGTGCTGTAATGTTCTATCTATCTTCCCTCTTTCCCCCTTGATTTTACATGGCTGCCAGCATTGTGCCAGATATCCAATCCAAGATAGATATAATCTATCAAATTTCCCCAACAACTCAATTGGTCGATGGCTCCTCTTCAGTAAACTGGGGAATAAGCTGATTAACAAGAGACATGGTGAGAACATTTATCCATGGCCATAACAGTCTCCATTAGAGTAGAGCCATAAAGTTTTACAGCACAGAAAGAGTCCACCTAACTATTCTGATCCCATTTTCCAGCACTTGGTCGGTAGCATTGTGTGCTGTGGCATTTCAAGTGCTGAAATAAATACTTCTTAAAAAGTTGAGGGTTCCTGCCCCGTCCACCTTTTCAGGCAGCAAGTTCCAGATTCCCACCACCCTCTGGGTGAAAAGGATTTTCCTCACATCTCCTCTAAACCTCCTGCCCCTTACCGTAAATCAATGCCCCCCCGGTCATTGACCTCCCCGCTAAGGGGAAACGTACCTTCCTGTTCCACCCTATCAATGTTCCTCATAATTTTTGTACACCTCAGTCAGCTCCCCCTTCAGCCTTCCCTGCTTCAGGAAAAACGTCTTCTGGCTGGTGTATTTGCAAAACACAATGTGGTCAGGATACAGTCGCCTTCCGTCAATTGAAAGTTTTAATTTTACATTTAAAAAGGAATTGAATACCTTTGAATAGGTAATACTGCTCGCGTGGTGATTCAGTGCTGAAATCAGTGGTCGGATCATTCGAATTAATCATCTTGAAATTAACAGAACAGATTTCATTCCAATCGAGGTGTCAGCCTGTACTGGCATGGGTTTCCATGCACTGAATACATTGCTGTTTATCTGAAAAATATATCTGTTTACAATATTTAGATATTGACCATTTTTAATGGATTGATAAGCCAGGGAATTGTATTCAGTCAACACCTATTATAACGGTTTTTAACTTGGTGCTGGAGAGAGGCATCGACTGGTGAGGGAAGCAAATGTATTATCACAACAAAATCTGGACATATAACCTTCATTTAAACATCTACCACATCAAAGTTTAGTTTATATTTAAAATATTGTGCTTATTTAAGTGAAAATGAATCCTCTTTTATGTCTATTTAATTTATAAACATTGAGCTTTTTGAAAAGGAAACCCTCGCTCGCTTCAATTTGGCTGATGATTTTTTTCAGAGTCTGCTTGCTCCATGTTGCAAGGCTCACTCATGTCTGCTGCTGCTGTTTTATTGATGCTTGGCCAGGCTGTTGGGTGTCGTACCTCACCTGGTTTTCAGCAGCTATAAAGTTTGCTGTTAAATTACATGATTGATTGTAGATTATTTCTTGCCACAATGGTTAGTTGAGCTTCTCGTTGCGTTGTCTTGCTCGGAATGATCGCAGGTTTACACAATTTGTATACCATTTGTACTGTCGTCACAATAACTGCAATCTTCGAAGCAAATTTATTCCCAGTCTTGTCTGGTTTCAGGGCTGCCTTCTCTGGTTATGAAGTAGCAATGGCTGGCGTGTGTCCTCTGCACTTGTGTCACAGGCATCAAAGTAATCATGGAATCCCTACAGTGCAGAAGGAGGCCTAGCACTTTATCCAGGCCCACTCCCCTGCCCCATACCCTTAACCTTTTTGGACACTAGGGCAATTTAGCATGAACAATTCACCTAACCTGCTCACCATTGCACTGTGGGAGGAAACCCACGCAGACACGGAGAGGACATGCAGACTCCGCACAGACAGTGACCTGCGGTTGGTAGGAGGCAGCTGAGTCAGTGTAACCACTGATTCAATCCAGTATTTCCCTCACTCAGACTATTTGGTATCACGTTTAAAGGCGGGAGATTGGCACAAGGGAACTGCAGGCGATCACCCGATGGTACAGGTTCCCTGTGAATGCTCCTCAGACAACATGCAGTATTTCCATCTCCACCAGTCTCTGCAGCAAAAGCTGGAAACCTGAAATAAAAACAGGAAACGCTGGAAAAGCTTAGCAAGTGGGGCAACATTTCTGGTGAGAGAAGATGCTAATAGATCTATTTCACATCGATAATGAAAGTGAAAATTGCCATAGTCACCAAGGACCATCGGCTGCTCTCTCCTTTTGAGCGCAGTGAGCTGACTGGTGGTGATTTAATCTGAGGGTCAACACACCCCGGGCGAGGGGCAAGGGTGAGAAGAGTGTGAATAGGGTGAATAACCTCAACCGGTACGGGAATCGAACCCCTGTCCTGTTGACGTCGCTCCACATCACAAACCAGTGTTCGGCCAACAGCTAACTGACTCAAAGGTTGGTGGAATTGCAGATAGTGACGAGGTCTGTCCGAGGATAGAGCAGAATATTGATTGGTTAGAGACTTGGGCGGAGAGACTTTGGAGCTTAATCTGGACAAATGTGAGGTAATGCATTTTGGAAGGTCTGATACAGATGGGAAATATACAGTAAATGGCAGAACCCTTAAGAGTATTTGGGTGTAAAGTCCAACAGGTAATTGAAAGTAGCAACGCAGGCGGAGAAGGTATACGGCATGCTTGCTTTCATTGGCCGGGGCATTGAGTATAAAAATTGGCAAGTCATGCTGCAGCTGTATAGAACCTCAGTTAGGCCTCACTTGGAGTATAGTGTTCAATTCTGGTCGCCACACTACCAGAAGGATGTGGAGGCTTTGGAAAGGTTACAGAAGAGGTTTACCAGGATGTTGCCTGGTAGAAGAGATTGGATAAACTCTGTTTGTTCTCACTGAAACGACGGAGGTTGAGGGGCGACCTGACAAAATTATGAGGGGCATGGACAGAGTGGATAGTCAGAAGCTTTTCCCCAGAATGGAAGAGTCAATTACTAGGGGATATAGGTTTAGAGGAGATGTGCGAGGCAAGTTTTTTTACACAGAGGGTAGTGGGTGCTTGGAACTCGCTGCCGGAGGAGATGGTGGTAGCAGCTACGTTTTAAGTGGTGTCTTTGAGTAGGATGGGAATAGAGGGATATAGACCCTGAAAGTGTAGGAATTTAAGGTTAGACGGACAGCATGGTCAGCGCAGGTTTGGAGGGCCGAAGGGCCTGTTCCTGTGCTGTACCTTTGTTGGTCCCCTCCACATCGTTAATGACTCTGCATCTGGTGACGTCTGAGTGTGTCCTCAATTTTCTCAGGTGTTTTTTCCCTGCCTCTCGAGACTGCTCAAGTCTTGTGGCAGCTAGCTTCTACCATCAGTCAATTTCTTCTGCCTTCACACAACCCTCCTCAGTCTTTCCAGTGGCTGTGTCGTGGCACTGGGCCGGACTCATCGGGTGTAACACGGGGACCCGAACGCCTTTGGTGCAAAATGAGGCATGTGTTGAGAACTGCAGATCAGCTGATTGGGTTGTGTTCTCTCTCCGCCCGTCAGCACAGCCCAGAGACAGTGCAGTCACCTTGCTCTCTCTAACCAGCTGTTGGTGACTGATTTTTGCTGCTTTAACCTTGCTCTGAATGATCTAGCCCTTCTATTTTGCAGCAACGACACACCGGTGTTTTGTAAATGATGTACATTCCATGTTGCCCTGCACTGACAAATGATCTGTCCCCAAAATATTTTATTTTTTTGTCACAAACTTCTTCTAATTGTAAAACTGATTGCCAATTTGTCTCTTCCTCGTAACTGGGCAGATTTTAAACGAGTCGATTTGTGTGTGTGTGTGTGTGCCCTGCTTTAAAAGAAATAGTTGCATAAAATGCAATTGCAGCTGGCTGTGACTTCATTTGTTTTCTTCGATGAAAAAAGCTTTTCTAAATTTTGCACAGTAACTATCTCTTGCCAGATCTGTTACATACATATGTGTGTAGGTATCATTTCAAATGCCAATAAAAGATTTTTTTTTCCAAACTCTGTTCTTGGTTTTAGTCACAGTCATGCCCCTGTGGGTTGGTAAGTACTCTGCTGCACACAGCAGGACATTTCGTTCATGCTGACACTCCATAAGGTTCTACGTCGGAAGATGTTAAATTAAATTCATGGAGGGAAAAGCATATTAGAGGTGAGGCAGTAGGAGACATCGAGCATGGGCATGGACTCCATGGAAGGAACTGACTCATGGGACCCACAAGGATCCAGAGAAAACCTACGGTGCAGAAGAAGGCCATTTGGCCCATCGAGTCTGCACAGTCCCTCTGAAGGAGCACCCGATGGAGGCCCACTCTCCCACCCTATCACCATGACCCCGCGCGTTGATCATGGCCAATCCACCTATCCTCTTTGGATTGTGGGAGGAAACCGGAGCACCCAGAGGAAACACACACGGGAAGGACGTGCAAACTCCACACTGACCGTCGGCCAAGGCCGCAATCGAACCCAGATACCCGCCGCTGTGGGGCAGCAGTGCTAACCACCGTGCCATCCATCTCTGCTAGCGACTCAAATGTTCACTCCATTTATTAAAGACTCCAATAACGCAATTTGCAAATTTCCTGGTTACAGCAAGGTTGGTGTCATAATACACAGTGCAGATGGAGGCATAAAATTGCAAAGAGACATTGATAGATTGAGTGGGAAAAACTGGCAGATGGATTCCAGTGTAGATATAGAAACATAGAAAATAGGTGCAGGAGGAGGCCATTCGGCCCTTTGTGCCTGTGTCACCATTCAATATGATCATGGCTGATTATGCAAATTCAGTATCCCACTCCCGCTTTCCCTCCATGCCGCTTGATCCCTTTAGCCGCAAGGCCCACGTCCCGCTCCCTCTTGAATATCTCCAACAAACCTGCCCCAGCGGCTTTCTGTGGGAGAGAATTCTACAAATTCACAACTCTCTGAGAGAAGTTCTTCCTCATTTAAGTCCTGATTGGCTTACCCCTTATTCTTAGGCGATGACCCCTAGTTCTGAACATCCAAAACATCAGGAACATTCTTCCCGCATCTAGCCTGTCCAGTCCCATCAGGATTTTATATGTTTCTACGAGATCCCCTCTCCAATAAACTCCAGTAAGTACAAGCCTAGTCGATCCCATCTTTCTTCATATGTCAGTCCTGCCATCCCGGGAATTAGTCTGGTGATCATCCTCAAAGGCAAGGTTGTCCTTCCTCAAACTGGGAGACCAAAATTGCACACAATACTGAACAGTAAGAAGTCTTACAACACCAGGTTAAAGTCCAACAGGTTTGTTTCGATGTCACTAGCTTTCGGAGCGCTGCTCCTTCCTCAGGTGAATGAAGAGGTCTGTTCCAGAAACACATATATAGACAAATTCAAAGATGCCAGACAATGCTTGGAATGCGAGCATTAGCAGGTGATTAAATCTTTTCAGATCCAGAGATGGGGTAACCCCAGGTTAAAGGTGTGAATTGTCTCAAGCCAGGACAGTTGGTAGGATTTCACAGGCCAGATGGTGGGGGATGAATGTAATGTGACATGAATCCCAGGTCCCGGTTGAGGCCGCACTCATGTGTGCGGAACTTGGCTATAAGTTTCTGCTCGGCGATTCTGCGTTGTCGCGCGTCCTGAAGGCCGCCTTGGAGAACGCTTACCCGGAGAGCAGAGGCTGAATGCCCTTGACTGCTGAAGTGTTCCCCGACTGGAAGGGAACATTCCTGCCTGGTGATTGTTGCGCGATGTCCGTTCATTCGTTGTCGCAGCGTCTGCATGGTCTCGCCAATGTACCACGCAACGGGACATCTTTTCCTGCAGCGTATGAGGTAAACAACGTTGGCCGAGTCGCACGAGTATGTACCCGCGTACCTGGTGGGTAGTGTTCTCACGTGTAATAGTGGTATCCATGTCGATGATATGGCACTCGACTCATCGATCGACAGTTCCAACGCGCCACAGCAAAAAACCGGACCGACCTCCTCAGAAGACAAACATGGGACACAACCGACAGAATACCCTTCGTCGTCCAGTACTTCCCCGGAGCGGAGAAACTACGTCATCTTCTTCACAGCCTTCAACGCGTCATTGATGACGATGAACATCTTGCCAAGGTCATCCCCACACCCCCACTACTTGCCTTCAAACAACCGCACAACCTCAAACGAACCATTACAAAGAACAAAGAACAAAGAAATGTACAGCACAGGAACAGGCCCTTCGGCCCTCCAAGCCCGTGCCGACCATGCTGCCCGACTAAACTACAATCTTCTACACTTCCTGGGTCCGTATCCTTCTATTCCCATCCTATTCATATATTTGTCAAGATGCCCCTTAAATGTCCCTATCGTCCCTGCTTCCACTACCTCCTCCGGTAGCGAGTTCCAGGTACCCACTACCCTCTGCGTAAAAAACTTGCCTCGTACATCTACTCTAAACCTTGCCCCTCTCACCTTAAACCTATGCCCTCTAGTAATTGACTCCTCTACCCTGGGGAAAAGCCTCTGACTATCCACTCTGTCTATACCCCTCATAATTTTGTATACCTCTATCAGCCCCTCATAATTTTGTATACCTCTATCAGGTCGCCCCTCAACCTCCTTCGTTCCAGTGAGAACAAACCGAGTTTATTCAACCGCTCCTCATAGCTTATGCCCTCCATTTTTTTTTTTTAAATAATATTTTATTGAAAATTTTTGGTCAACCAACACAGTACATTGTGCATCCTTTACACAACATTGTAACAATACAGATAATAATGACCTTTTTTAATTTAAACAAAAACAGCAACAAATAAATAAATATTAAATAACAAAAAATAAAAACTAGCCCTAATTGGCAACTGCCTTGTCTCAGGCCACACTCACCCCCCCCCCCCCCCCCCCCCCCCCCCCCTCCAAGTCCTGGGCCGCTGCTGCTGCCTTCTTTGTTCTCCCCCATCTATCTTTCCGCAAGATATTCGACGAACGGTTGCCACCGCCTAGTAAACCCTTGAGCCGACCCCCTTAGGACGAACTTAATCCGCTCTAACTTTATGAACCCCGCCATATCATTTATCCAGGTCTCCACCCCCGGGGGCTTGGCTTCTTTCCACATTAGCAATATTCTGCGCCGGGCTACTAGGGACGCAAAGGCCAAAACATCGGCCTCTTTCACCTCCTGCACTCCCGGCTCTTGTGCAACCCCAAATATAGCCAACCCCCAGCTTGGTTCGACCCGGACTCCTACTACTTTCGAAAGCACCTTTGTCACCCCCATCCAAAACCCCTGTAGTGCCGGGCATGACCAAAACATATGGGTATGATTCGCTGGGCTTCTCGAGCACCTCGCACACCTATCCTCCACCCCAAAAAATTTACTGAGCCGTGTTCCAGTCATATGTGCCCTGTGTAATACCTTAAACTGAATCAGGCTTAGCCTGGCGCACGAGGACGACGAGTTTACCCTGTTTAGGGCATCTGCCCACATCCCCTCCTCAATCTCCTCCCCTAGCTCTTCTTCCCATTTCCCTTTTAGTTCGTCCATCATAGTCTCCCCTTCGTCTCTCATTTCCCTATATATATCCGACACCTTACCGTCCCCCACCCATTTCTTTGAGATGACTCTGTCCTGCACCTCTTGTGTCGGGAGCTGCGGGAATTCCCTCACCTGTTGCCTCGCAAAAGCCCTCAATTGCATGTACCTGAATGCATTCCCTTGGGGCAACCCATATTTCTCGGTCAGCGCTCCCAGACTCGCAAACTTCCCATCCACAAATAGATCTTTCAATTGCGTTATACCTGCTCTTTGCCACATTCCATATCCCCCATCCATTCCCCCCGGGGCAAACCTATGGTTGTTTCTTATCGGGGACCCCCCCCAGTGCTCCGGTCTTTCCCCTATGTCATCTCCACTGTCCCCAAATCTTCAGTGTAGCTACCACCACCGGACTCGTGGTATAGTTCCTTGGTGAGAACGGCAATGGGGCTGTCACCATAGCCTGCAGGCTGGTCCCCCTACAGGACGCCCTCTCTAATCTCTTCCACGCCGCTCCTTCCTCCTCTCCCATCCACTTACTCACCATTGAAATATTAGCGGCCCAATAATACTCACTTAGGCTCGGTAGTGCCAGCCCCCCCCTATCCCTACTACGCTGTAAGAATCCCTTCCTCACTCTCGGAGTCTTCCCGGCCCAAACAAAACCCATGATACTCTTTTCTATCCTTTTGAAAAAAGCCTTCGTGATCACCACCGGGAGACACTGAAACACAAAGAGGAATCTCGGGAGGACCACCATCTTAACCGCCTGCACCCTCCCTGCCATTGACAATGCTACCATATCCCATCTCTTGAAATCTTCCTCCATCTGTTCCACCAACCGCGTCAAATTTAGCCTGTGCAATGTGCCCCAATTCTTAGCTATCTGGATCCCCAGGTAACGAAAGTCTCTTGTTACCTTCCTCAACGGTAGGTCTTCTATTTCTCTACTCTGCTCCCCTGGATGCACCACAAACAGCTCACTCTTCCCCATGTTCAATTCATACCCTGAAAAATCCCCAAACTCCCCAAGTATCCGCATTATTTCTGGCATCCCCTCCGCTGGATCCGCCACATATAGTAGCAGATCATCCGCATATAAAGATACCCGGTGTTCTTCTCCTCCCCTAAGTATTCCCCTCCATCTCTTGGAACCTCTCAGCGCTATCGCCAGGGGCTCAATCGCCAGTGCAAACAGTAATGGGGACAGAGGACATCCCTGCCTTGTCCCTCTATGGAGCCGAAAATATGCCGATCCCCGTCCATTCGTGACCACACTCGCCACTGGGGCCCTATACAACAGCTGCACCCATCTAACATACCCTCTCCGAACCCAAATCTCCTCAACACCTCCCACAGATAATCCCACTCCACTCTATCAAATGCTTTCTCGGCATCCATCGCCACTACTATCTCCGTTTCACCCTCTGGTGGGGCCATCATCATTACCCCTAACAACCTCGGTATGTTCGTGTTCAGCTGTCTCCCCTTCACAAACCCAGTTGGTCCTCATGAACCACCCCCGGAACACATTCCTCTATTCTCATTGCCATTACCTTGGCCAGGACCTTGGCATCTACATTGAGGAGGGAGATTGGTCTGTAGGACCCGCATTGTAGCGGATCCTTTTCCTTCTTTAAAAGAAGCGATATCGTTGCTTCTGACATAGTCGGGGGCAGTTGTCCCCTTTCCTTTGCCTCGTTAAAGGTCCTCGTCAGTAGCGGGGCGAGCAAGTCCAAATATTTTCTGTAAAATTCAACTGGGAATCCGTCCGGTCCCGGGGCCTTTCCCGTCTGCATGTTCCTAATTCCTTTCACCACTTCTTCTACCGTGATCTGTGCTCCCAATCCCATCCTTTCCTGCTCTTCCACCTTGGGAATTTCCAGCCGATCCAAAAACTCCATCATTCTCTCCCTCCCATCCGGGGGTTGAGCTTCATACAATTTTTTATAAAATGTCTTCAACACTTCATTCACTCTCTCCGCTCCCCGCTCCATCTCTCCATCTTCGTCTCTCACCCCCCCTATTTCCCTCGCTGCTCCCCTTTTCCTCAATTGGTGTGCCAGCAATCTGCTCGCCTTCTCTCCATATTCATACTGTACACCCTGCGCCTTCCTCCATTGTGCCTCTGCAGTGCCTGTGGTCAGCAAGTCAAATTCCACATGCAGCCTTTGCCTTTCCCTATACAGTCCCTCCTCCGGTGCTTCCGCATACTGTCTGTCCACCCTCAAAAGTTCTTGCAGCAACCGCTCCCGTTCCTTACTCTCCTGCTTCCCTTTATGTGTCCTTATTGATATCAGCTCCCCCCTAACCACCGCCTTCAACGCCTCCCAGACCACTCCACCTGAACCTCCCCATTGTCATTGAGTTCCAAGTACTTTTCAATGCATCCCCTCACCCTTAAGCACACCCCCTCATCCGCCATTAGTCCCATGTCCATTCTCCAGGGTGGACGCCCTCTTGTTTCCTCCCCTATCTCCAAGTCTACCCAGTGTGGGGCATGATCCGAAATGGCTATAGCCGTATATTCCGTTCCCCTCACCCTCGGGATCAATGCCCTACCCAACACAAAAAAGTCTATGCGTGAATAGACTTTATGGACATAGGAGAAAAACGAGAACTCCTTACTCCTAGGTCTACTGAATCTCCACGGGTCCACCCCTCCCATCTGCTCCATAAAATCCTTAAGCACCTTGGCTGCTGCCGGCCTCCTACCAGTCCTGGGCTTCGACCTATCCAGCCTTGGTTCCAACACCGTGTTGAAGTCTCCCCCCCCATTATCAGCTTTCCGGTCTCTAGGTCTGGGATGCGTCCTAGCATTCGCCTCATAAAATTGGCATCGTCCCAATTCGGGGCATACACGTTTACCAACACCACCATCTCTCCCTGTAATTTGCCACTCACCATCACGTATCTGCCCCGTTATCCGCCACTATAGTCTTTGCCTCGAACATTACCCGCTTCCCCACTAATATAGCCACCCCCCTGTTTTTCGCATCCAGCCCCGAATGGAACACCTGCCCTACCCATCCTTTGCGCAACCTAACCTGATCTATCAGTTTCAGGTGCGTTTCCTGTAACATGACCACATCTGCTTTAAGTTTCTTAAGGTGTGCGAGTACTCGTGCCCTCTTTATCGGCCCGTTAAGCCCCCTCACGTTCCACGTGATCAGCCGAGTTGGGGGGCTTCCCACCCCCCCCTTGCCGGTTAGCCATCATCTTTTTCCAGCTTCTCGCCCAGTTCCCACGCAGCTGTATTTCTCCCAGACGGTGCCCCCCCGCCCATCCTTTCCCGTACCCACTCCCCCCTTTCCCCAGCAGCAGCAACCCAGTAATTCCCCCCTCCCCCCGCCCCCCCCCCCCCCGCTAGACCCCCGCTAGCGTAATTACTCCCCCCATGTTGCTCCCAGAAGTCAGCAAACTCTGGCTGACCTCGGCTTCCCCCCGTGATCACGGCTCGCCCCGTACGGGGCCCCCTCCTTCCTGCTTCTCTATTCCCGCCATAATTATCATAGCGCGGGAACCAAGCCCGCGCCTCTCCCTCGGCCCCGCCTCTCATGGCCAACGCCCCATCTCCTCACCCTCCCCACCTCCCCCCATCACCACCTGTGGGAGAAAGAAAAGTTACCATACCGCAGGATTAATCATACAATCCCTCTTCGCCCCCCCCCCCACCCCCCCCCCCACTCGTCCCACCACTTTGTCCAAACGTTCATTTTCGTAGTCCAATCATTCCAATTTTTCTTCTACAATAAAAGTCCACGCTTCATCCGCCGTCTCAAAGTAGTGGTGCCTCCCTTGATATGTGACCCACAGTCTTGCCGGTTGCAGCATTCCAAATTTTATCTTTTTTTTGTGAAGTACCGCTTTGGCCCGATTAAAGCTCGCCCTCCTTCTCGCCACCTCCGCACTCCAATCTTGATAGACGCGGATCACCGCGTTCTCCCATTTACTACACCGAGTTTTCTTCGCCCATCTAAGGACCATTTCTCTATCCTTAAAACGGAGAAATCTCACCACTATGGCTCTGGGAGCTTCTCCTGCTCTCGATCCCTCGCACCATAACTCGGTATGCTCCCTCCACCTCCAACGGACCCGTCGGGGCCTCAAACTCCCATTAACGAGTGCAGCATCGTGCTCACATATGCCCCGACGTCCGCCCCCTCCACACCTTCAGGAAGGCCAAGAATCCTCAAGTTGTTCCTCCTTGCGTTGTTTTCCAGTGCCTCCAACCTCTCCACAGATCGTTTCTGGTGTGCCTCCTGTATCTCCGACTTCACCACCAGGCCCTGTATATCGTTTTCATTCTCTGCTGCTTTCGCCTTCACGACCCGAAGCTCCTGCTCCTAGGTCTTTTGTTCCTCTTTCAGCCCTTCAATCGCCTGTAATATCGGGGCCAACAACTCTTTCTTCATTCCTTTTTTATCTCCTCCACGCAGCGTTTCAAAAACTCTTGTTGTTCAGGGCCCCATATGAAACTGCCACCTTCCGACGCCATCTTGGTTTCTGCTTGCCTTCCTTGCCGTTGTTCCAAAGGATCCGCTGCAATCCGGCCACTTTCCTCTCCTTTTTCCATCCGTGTCCAGGGGGAACACCCTTCTGGTTTACCGCACGGTGTTTTCAGCCGTTAAAATTGCCGTTGGGGCTCCTATCAAGAGCCCAAAAGTCCGTTCCACCGGGAGCTGCCGAAACGTGCGACTTAGCTGGTCATCGCCGCACCCGGAAGTCCAGCTTATGCCCTCCATACCAGGCAACATTCTGGTAAATCTCTTCTGCACCCTCTCTAAAGCCTCCACATCCTTCTGGTAGTGTGGCGACCAGAATTGAACACTATACTCCAAGTGTGGCCTAACTAAGGTTCTATACAGCTGCAACATGACTTGCCAATTCTTATACTCAATGCCCCGGCCAATGAAGGCAAGCATGCCGTATGCCTTCTTGACTACCTTCTCCACCTGTGTTGCCCCTTTCAATGACCTGTGGACCTGTACTCCTAGATCTCTTTGACTTTCAATACTCTTGAGGGTTCTACCATTCACTGTATATTCCCTACCTGCATTAGACCTTCCAAAATGCATTACCTCACATTTGTCCGGATTAAACTCCATCTGCCATCTCTCCGCCCAAGTCTCCAGACAATCTAAATCCTGCTGTATCCTCAGACAGTCCTCATCGCTATCCGCAATTCCACCAACCTTTGTGTCGTCTGCAAACTTACTAATCAGACCAGTTACATTTTCCTCCAAATCATTTATATATACTACAAAGAGCAAAGGTCCCAGCACTGATCCCTGTGGAACACCACTGGTCACAGCCCTCCAATTAGAAAAGCATCCCTCCATTGCTACCCTCTGCCTTCTATGGCCTAGCCAGTTCTGTATCCACCTTGCCAGTTCACCCCTGATCCCGTGTGACTTCACCTTTTGTACTAGTCTACCATGAGGGACCTTGTCAAAGGCCTTACTGAAGTCCATATAGACAACATCTACTGCCCTACCTGCATCAATCATCTTAGTGACCTCCTCGAAAAACTCTATCAAGTTAGTGAGACACGACCTCCCCTTCACAAAACCGTGCTGCCTCTCACTAATACGTCCATTTGCTTCCAAATGGGAGTAGATCCTGTCTCTAAGAATTTTCTCCAGTAATTTCCCTACCACTGACGTAAGGCTCACCGGCCTTAGTTCCCGGGATTATCCTTGCTACCCTTCTTAAACAGAGGAACAACATTGGCTATTCTGCAGTCCTCCGGGACATCCCCTGAAGACAGCGAGGATCCAAAGATTTCTGTCAAGGCCTCAGCAATTTCCTCTCCAGCCTCCTTCAGTATTCTGGGGTAGATCCCATCAGGCCCTGGGGACTTATCTACCTTAATATTTTTTAAGACACCCAACATCTCGTCTTTTTGGATCTCAATGTGACCCAGGCTATCTACACACCCTTCTCCAGACTCAACATCTACCAATTCCTTCTCTTTGGTGAATACTGATGCAAAGTATTCATTTAGTACCTCGCCCATTTCCTCTGGCTCCACACATAGATTCCCTTGCCTATCCTTCAGTGGGCCAACCCTTTCCCTGGCTACCCTCTTGCTTTTTATGTACGTGTAAAAAGCCTTGGGATTTTCCTTAACCCTATTTGCTAATGACTTTTCGTGACCCCTTCTAGCCCTCCTGACTCCTTGCTTAAGTTCCTTCCTACTTTCCTTATATGCCACACAGGCTTCGTCTGTTCCCAGCCTTTTAGCCCTGACAAATGCCTCCTTTTTCTTTTTGACGAGGCCTACAATATCACTCGTCATCCAAGGTTCCCGAAAATTGCCGTATTTATCTTTCTTCCTCACAGGAACATGCCGGTCCTGTATTCCTTTCAACTGACACTTGAAAGCCTCCCACATGTCAGATGTTGATTTGCCCTCAAACATCCGCCCCCAATCTATGTTCTTCAGTTCCCGCCTAATATTGTTATAATTAGCCTTCCCCCAATTTAGCACATTCATCCTCGGACCACTCTTATCCTTGTCCACCAGTACTTTAAAACTTACTGAATTGTGGTCACTGTTACCGAAATGCTCCCCTACTGAAACATCTACCACCTGGCCGGGCTCATTCCCCAATACCAGGTCCAGTACCGCCCCTTCCCTAGTTGGACTGTTTACATATTGTTTTAAGAAGCCCTCCTGGATACTCCTTACAAACTCCGCCCCGTCTAAGCCCCTGGCACTAAGTGAGTCCCAGTCAATATTGGGGAAGTTGAAGTCTCCCATCACCACAACCCTGTTGTTTTTACTCTTTTCCAAAATCTGTCTACCTATCTGCTCCTCTATCTCCCGCTGGCTGTTGGGAGGCCTGTAGTATACCCCCAACATTGTGACTGCACCCTTCTTATTCCTGATCTCTACCCATATAGCCTCACTGCCCTCTGAGGTGTCCTCTCGCAGTATAGCTGTGATATTCTCCCGAACAAGTAGCGCACCTCCCTTTTACATCCCCCCTATCCCGCCTGAAACATCTAAATCCTGGAACGTTTAGCTGCCAATCCTGCCCTTCCCTCAACCAGGTCTCTGTAATGGCAACAACATCATAGTTCCAAGTAGTAATCCAAGCTCTAAGATCATCTGCCTTACCCGTAATGCTCCTTGCATTAAAACATATGCACTTCAGGCCACCAGACCCGCTGTGTTCAGCAACTTCTCCCCGTCTGCTCTGCCTCAGAGCCACACTGTCCCTATTCCCTAGTTCTCCCTCAATACTCTCACCTTCTGACCTATTGCTCCCGTGCCCACCCCCCTGCCATACTAGTTTAAACCCTCCCGTGTGACACTAGCAAACTACCCAGTCTTCAGAACAGTGACCACGACACCACACAACCCTGTCATGGCAATCTCTGCAAGACGTGCCAGATCATCGACATGGATACCACTATTACACGTGAGAACACTACCCACCAGGTACGCGGTACATACTCGTGCGACTCGGCCAACGTTGTCTACCTCCTACGCTGCAGGAAAGGATGTCCCGAAGCGTGGTACATTGGCGAGACCATGCAGACGCTGCGACAACGAATGAACGGACATCGCGCAACAATCACCAGGCAGGAATGTTCCCTTCCAGTCGGGGAACACTTCAGCCTCTGATCTCCGGGTAAGCGTTCTCCAAGGCGGCCTTCAGGACGCGCGACAACGCAGAATCGCCGAGCAGAAACTTATAGCCAAGTTCCGCACACATGAGTGCGGCCTCAACCGGGACCTGGGATTCATGTCGCATTACATTCATCCCCCACCATCTGGCCTGCGAAATCCTACCAACTGTCCTGGCTTGAGACAATTCACACCTCTTTAACCTGGGGTTACCCCATCTCTGGATCTGTAAAGATTTAATCACCTGCTAATGCTCACATTCCAAGCATTGTCTGGCATCTTTGAATTTGTCTATATATGTGTTTCTGGAACAGACCTCTTCACTCACCTGAGGAAGGAGCAGCGCTCCGAAAGCTATTGACATCGAAACAAACCTGTTGGACTTTAACCTGGTGTTGTAAGACTTCTTACTGTGCTCACCCCAGTCCAACGCCGGCATCTCCACATCAATACTGACCAGGTTTGTTTGGAATCACTAGCTTTCGGAGCGCAGCTCCTTCATTGGGTTGGATTGGATTTTATTGTCACATGTACCAAGGTACAGTGAAAAGTATTTTTCTGAGAGCAGCTCAAACAGATCATTAAGTACATGAAAAGAAAAAAATTCATAGGGCAACACACGGTACACAATGTAAATACATAGACACCGGCATCGGGTGAAGCATACAGGAGTCTAGTATTAATCAGGTCAGTCCATAAGAGTGACTTACCTGATGAAGGAGCTGCGCTCTGAAAGCTAGTGATTCCAAACAAACCTGTTGGACTTTAGCCTGGTGTTGTCAGACTTCTTACTGTACCCACCCCCGTCCAATGCCGGCATCTCCACATCACAATGCTCTAGGTATGGCCTCGCCAAGGCCCTGTATAACTGCAGCAAGGCATCCCTACTCCTATACTCAAATCCGCTCGCTATGAAGGCCAGCATGCCATTAGCTTTCCTCACCACCTGTGTCCCCTGCATGCCAACCTTCAGGGACTTTCACAATGACACCCAGGTCTCGTTGCACTTCCCCTTTTCCTAAACTGCAACCATTCAGATAATGTGCCTTCCTGTTTTTGCCACCAAAGTGGATAACCTCACATTTACCCACATTATATTGTATTTGCCCACTCATCCAGCCTGTCCAAGTCACCCTACAGCCTCTTTGCATCCTCACAGCACTCACTGCCACCCAGCTCAGTGTTGTCTGCAAGGAGATATTGCAATTCCTTCTGTCCTGTGAGAGTACCTTCAAGAAATGGGTGTGTATATAAGTATCTGTAGTGAGAGTACCTTTACGAAATGGCTGTTTATTACTACAGTGATGTCAGAGTGGGTGGAGCTGGCTGTCTCAGCTTTTTACTTTCGTTTTAGGCTGTTTGCTGCAGGGTGTGTTTTAGTTTCGTTTTCAGAGCTGGATAGCTGCAGTCACAGCCAGAAGGTGTATTAGAGTCTCTCTCTGTAATATAAAGACTGTAAATCGATCCTGGTGATTTGAAACTAATAACAGTAGTGACTTCAACCTGATGTGCTTCTGGTAAAAGGTGTTTTAAGTTTTATGGATGTTAAAAGGAAAGCTTAAAGGATTACTTAGTGTTGTATTCTTTGGGGGTTGTATTTGAATTAATGGTTGCTAAGATGTTCACTATGTTTTAAAAAGGTTAACTTGAGTTCATAGAATAAACATTGTTTTGCTTTAAAAAAAAATACTTTTCCATTTCTGCTGTCCCACACCTGTAGAGTGGGCCGTGTGCTCCCCATACCACAATCTAGTAAATGTTGTGGGTCAGGTGAACTCCAAGATACACTTTGGGGTTCTCTAAACCCTGGCCCATAACACTTCATCCAAATCATTAATGTGGGGTTTTTCAAACTCAGTGTCGTGACCAGCGGGCGTGTGTCAGGTGGGTCGTAGAGCGATCGGTTGTGGCATTCCCGATCGCGGGAAGATGTTCCCAACTGCCGCAACCATCTTTTAAGCATGCCGGCTGTGAGCAGTCCCCGGTTAGTTGCAGTGTTTGGGGGGGCGGGCAGCGCGAGCTGGGCTGTGTGATGGTCACCGTGCGCAGAGTGATGGGCGGAATGGGCTGACGGGTGTCCATGTGGGTGCGCGATGCAAACTGTGGTGGCCCCAGCTTGGAGCTCCGCTCTGGTGCTCGTCCTTTGCGCGCTGCTCAGCTTGTCCCCCACCACCAATCGGCAGTATGCAACCTGCGGCTCTTTGGTCAATCCGTTCAACGGCCGGCACAAGGTCCGCTTGCACCCCCTTGATGGTAAGTACTGGTTGGGAAGTGGTCTGTGACTGGGGTCGATACAGTGAGAGGAAGCCAGGCCAGGTTTGTCGGAATACTGATTAAACAAGGCCAGTCAATAGAGCTGACATATGTGAACACTGGAAGAAACCTACAGTCATCACTTTGTGTCAACACTCTCTGGAAACCAGGAAGTAAGTGCTTTTGGTGAGAATGGAGCAGGGGGTGGGATTCTCTGAGCCCGGGCCGGAGAATCCCCGCGGCGGGCAGAGCGGAGAATCGGTGCCGTTGGCGTTGGCGTGGTTGGCGCGCTGCTGGTCACGGGCCGCTCTATGCGGCCAGCCCGCCGATTCTCAGGCTGGGATGGGCCGAGTGGCCGTCGTGGAAATGCAGAGTTCTGCCGGTGCCATCCACACCTGCTCTCAGCTGGCGGGAACTCAGCGTTGAAGGGTCGGGTGATGGCCTGTGGGGAGAGAGGGGGGGGGGGGGGGGGGGGGGGGGAGAGGGGTCCGACCCCGGGCGGGGCCTCCTATGTGGCCTGGCTCGCGATCACGGCCCACCGATTGACGGGCCGGCCTCCTTTCTTCTGCGCCGGCCCCTGTACTCTTGCGCCATGTTGCATCGGGGGCCGACGCGGACAAGGGAGACACCGCGCATGCGCGGAAATCGTGCCGGACCCACTGCGCATGCGTGGAAATCGCGCCGGACCCACTGCGCATGCGTGCATCCCTGCCGCCCATTCCACGGCATGAACCGCTCCAGCGCCGTGCTGGCCCCCTGTAGGGGCCAGAATTGCTGATCCTGGGGTTGTGTTGGCGTTTCCGACGGCGTCAACACTTAGCCTCAGGATCAGAGATTCCTGCCCAGGATGATTGGAAAGTGCAATACCAGTAAGAAATATTGTGACATTGTGTATGTTTGACAAGTTACTTCATCTCCTCCAAAGTCGTAGTTTGTAAAGTAAAAACAAGATTGCACTTTTTTCTACAATTAGTTACATTTTTAAACAAATGGGAATATATTTAAAGCAAAGTTTGTGTGTAAATGTAAGGATGCACATGTTCAATTGAAGTTGTTTTAATTTTTAGCAGTAAAAAGTCATAAATTTTGAAAAATTAGGTATTAGAAATAAAGTTTCCAAGTTATAAAAAAGAATGCCGACCGCGACTGGCCTTTAAATATGAACAATGAGTCTTTCCGCCAGAGGCAGCGGCAGTGAGACGTTCACACACCCGGCACGTCAATGTGTTGGCTCCAAAATCATAGAGGTGAGATTCCTCCATTTTGTAGCTGCCAGCAAGCAACAGGACTGTGTGAAGAAATGAAGATGGGTCATTTTGTAGTAAGGGCAAGAGGGCCAGAGATACAAACTGAACAGGATCTCACCCCTAAATCTGCTGGAGAGAGCTTCTCAGGAGAGTCCACAGTATGACAAGGCAGTACTGGTGTGAGCTATATCCCGAGCTCCAGGGCCTCTGGTGAACAAACAATTAAGAAGAAACTGAAATTGGGAACAAAGATGATTTCTTGAGGTATGGCGCAAATTGTGCCAATGCAAATCAGGATGCAAAGCCCATGTGTGTTATATGCAGGGAAGTACTGACAAATGAAGTTTAAAACCCTCAAATCTCAAAGGCATTCGAAGACTAAGCATGGCGAGTTCGAGGACAAACCTCGTAATTTTTTTCAACGCATGCAGCAAGAACTTAAATCCTCAGCTGAAATCCTTAGCAGAAATGTAACATTGAATGACGAAGCAAGAGATATCGTGAGGACCAAGCAGGCCCACCTGCCGCATTAAAGGTAAGCAATAATGGTGTGTCGTTAACGTTGGCCGACGTGAGTCCCACAGGTCTGCCGGTTGGTAAAAGTGGGTCCCAGGAAAAAAGTTTGAAAAACACTGCATTAATGTATATTGTGAACATTTGAGGTCCCAGCACTGAACCATGCAGTCCCAGATCACCCACTTTAGACCAAAGAAGATCAGATTGGATTCTTTAAAAGTTAAAGGCTAGTGCTGGTGGTCCACACAGATTTAGGGGTTAACTTACGTGGGTCACTAAAATGCAATAGGTACAAACCATATTCAAAATTGCGAATGCAGTGTTGGTCTTTAGAGCTAAAGGACTGGTTATAAAAGGAAGGGTTTCGCTACCAAGGCCTGCTTCGACCAGACTCTATAGAGGATAAGGTTGAATCCATTTGGGTGGAAATCAGGAATAGGAAGGCGAAAAAGTCACTGATAGGAGTAGTCTGTAGGCCACCAAATAGTAACACTATGGTGGGGCAGGCAATAAACAAAGAAATAATGGATGCATGTAGAAATGGTACAGCAGTTATCATGGGGGATTTTAATCTACATGTCAATTAGTTTAACCAGGTCGGTCAAGGCAGCCTTGAGGAGGAGTTTATAGAATGTATCCACGATAGTTTCCTAGAACAGTATGTAATGGAACCTACAAGGGAACAAGCGGTCCTAGATCTGGTCCTGTGTAATGAGACAGGATTGATTCATGATCTCATAGGTAGGGATCCTCTCGGAAGGAGCGATCACAATTTGGTGGAATTTAAACTACAGATGGAGGGTGAGAAGGTAAAATCAAACACTAGTGTTTTGTGCTTAAACAAAGGAGATTACAATGGGATGGGAGAAGAACTAGCTAAGGTAGACTGGGAGCAAAGACTTTATGGTGAAACAGTTGAGGAACAGTGGAGAACCTTCCAAGCGATTTTTCACAGTGTTCAGCAAAGGTTTATACCAACAAAAAGGAAGGACGGAAGAGGGAAAATCGACCGTGGATATCTAAGGAAATAAGGGAGAGTATCAAATTGAAGGAAAAAGCATACAAAGTAGCAATGATTAGTGGGAGACTAGGGGACTGGGAAATCTTTAGGGGGCAACAGAAAGTTCCAAAAAAAGCTATAAAGAAGAGTAAGATAGATTGACAGTAAACTTGCTCATAATATAAAAACAGATTGTAAAAGTTTCTACAAATATATAAAACAAAAAAGAGTGGCTAAGGTAAATATTGGTCCTTTAGAGATGGGAAGGGAGATTTAATAATGGGCGATGAGGAAATGGCTGAGGAACTGAACATGTTTTTTGGGTCGGTCTTCACAGTGGAAGACACAAATAACATGCCAGTGACTGATGGAAATTAGGCTATGACAGGTGAGGACCTTGAGATGATTGTTATCACTAAGGAGGTAGTGATGGACAAGCTAATGGGGCTAAAGGTAGACAAGACTCCTGGCCCTGATGGAATGCATCCCAGATTGCTAAAAGAGATGGCTAGGGAAATTGCAAATGCACTAGTGATAACTTACCAAAATTCACTAGACTCTGGGGTGGTCCCGGCGGATGGGAAATTAGCAAATGTGACACCACTGTTTAAAAAAGGAGGTAGGCAGAAAGCGGGTAATTATAGGCCAGTGAGCTTAACTTCGGTAGTAGGGAAGATGCTGCAATTTATCATCAAGGAAGAAATAGCGAGGCATCTGGATGGCAATTGTCCCATTGGGCAGACGCAGCATGGGTTCATAAAGGGCAGGTCGTGCCTAACTAATTTAGTGGAATCTTTTGAGGACATTACCAGTGTGGTAAATAACGGGGAGCCTATGGATGTGGTATATCT
This sequence comes from Scyliorhinus torazame, assembly GCF_047496885.1. Classification (NCBI taxonomy): domain Eukaryota; kingdom Metazoa; phylum Chordata; class Chondrichthyes; order Carcharhiniformes; family Scyliorhinidae; genus Scyliorhinus; species Scyliorhinus torazame. Next base: position 5,492,111 of record NC_092735.1, read on the forward strand.
GGATTTCCAGAAAGCCTTTGACAAGGTGCCACACAAAAGGTTGCTGCATAAGATAAAGATGCATGGCATTAAGGGGAAAGTAGTAGCATGGATAGAGGATTGGTTAATTAATAGAAAGCGAAGAGTGGGGATTAATGGGTGTTTCTCTGGTTGGCAATCAGTAGCTAGTGGTGTCCCTCAGGGATCAGTGTTGAGCCCACAATTGTTCACAATTTACATAGGTGATTTGGAGTTGGGGACCAAGGGTAATGTGTCCAAGTTTGCAGACGACACTAAGATGAGTGGTAAAGCAAAAAGTGTAGAGGATACTGGAAGTCTGCAGAGGGATTTGGATAGGCTAAGTGAAAGGGCTAGGGTCTGGCAGATGGAATACAATGTTGACAAATGTGAGGTTAGCCATTTTGGTAGGAATAACAGCAAAAGGGATTATTATTTAAATGATAAAATATTAAAACCTGCTGCTGTGCAGAGAGACCTGGGTGTGCTAGTGCATGAGTCGTAAAAAGTTGGTTTACAGGTGCAACAGGTGATTAAGAAGGCAAATGGAATTTTGTCCTTCGTTGCTAGAGGAATGGAGTTTAAGACTAGGGAGGTTCTGCTGCAATTGTATAAGGTGTTAGTGAGGCCACACCTGGAGTATTGTGTTCAGTTTTGGTCTCCTTACTTAAGAAAGGACGTACTTCCCCCCATCTCTCTTCCCCCCATCTCTCTTCCCCCCATCTCTCTCTTCCCCCCCATCTCTCTCTTCCCCCCCATCTCTCTCTTCCCCCCCCATCTCGGGGCAGCACGGTAGCACAAGTGATTAGCACTGTGGCTTCACAGCGCCAGGGTCCCAGGTTCGATTCCCTGCTGGGTCACTGTCTGTGCGGAGTTTGCACGTTCTCCCCGTGTCCGCGTGGGGTTTCCTCCGGGTGCTCCGGTTTCCTCCCACAGTCCAAAGACGTGCAGGTTAGGTGGATTGGCCATGCTAAATTACCCGTAGTGTCCATAAGGGTTGGGAGGGGTTATTGGGTTGCGGGGATAAGGTGGAAGTGAGGGATTAATGTGGGTCGGTGCAGACTCGATGGGCCGAATGGCCTCCTTCTGCACTGTATGTTCTATGTAATCTATGTACTGGCACTGGAGGGTGTGCAGAGGAGATTCACTAGGTTAATCCCAGAGCTGAAGGGGTTGGATTACGAGGAGAGGTTGAGTAGACTGGGACTGTACTCGTTGGAATTTAGAAGGATGAGCGGGGATCTTATAGAAACATATATAATTATGAAGGGAATAGATAGGATAGATGCAGGCAGGTTGTTTCCACTGGCGGGTGAAAGCAGAACTAGGGGGCATAGCCTCAAAATAAGGGGAAGTAGATTTAGGACTGAGTTTAGGAGGAACTTCTTCACCCATAGGGTTGTGAATCTATGGAATTCCTTGCCCAGTGAAGCACTAGAGGCTCCTTCATTGAATGTTTTTAAGATAAGGATAGAGAGATAGTTTTTTTGAAGAATACAGGGATTAAGGGTTATGGTGTTCGGGCCGGAAGTGGAGCTGAGTCCACAAAAGATCAGCCATGATCTCATTGAATGGTGGAACAGGCTCGAGGGATCTGTGGCCTACTCCTGCTCCTAGTTTCTTAAGTTGCTTCTCTCTTGCGCACCTCCCCAGCTCTGCTCTTTCCCATGGCCAATGCGCGAGAGGAAACCACTCCAGGCTTCCCCCCCATGCTCTCGTCGGACCCCCCCAGCTCTCTCTTCCCCCCCATCTGCTCTCGGTCCCCCCCATCTCTCTCTCTCGGCCCCCCATCTCTCTCTTCCCCCCCATCTCTCTCTTCCCCCGCATCTCTCTCTTCCCCCCCATCTCTCTCTTCCCCCCCATCTCTCTCTTTCCCCCCATCTCTCTCTTTCCCCCCATCTCTCTCTTTCCCCCCATCTCTCTCTTTCCTCCATCTCTCTCTTTCCTCCATCTCTCTCTTTCCCTCCATCTCTCTCTTTCCCTCCATCTCTCTCTTCCCCCCCATCTCTCCTCTTCCCCCCCCATCTCTCTCTTCCCCCCCATCTCTCTCCCCCCCCCCCATCTCTCTCTTCCCCCCCATCTCTCTCTTCCCCCCCCATCTCTCTCTTCCCCTCCATCTCTCTCTTTCCCTCCATCTCTCTCTTTCCCTCCATCTCTCTCTTTCCCTCCATCTCTCTCTTTCCCTCCATCTCTCTCTTTCCCTCCATCTCTCTCTTTTCCCCCCATCTCTTTCCTCCCATCTCTCTCTTTCCTCCCATCTCTCTCTTTCCTCCCATCTCTCTCTTTCCTCCCATCTCTCTCTTTCCTCCCATCTCTCTCTTTCCTCCCATCACTCTCTTTCCTCCCATCTCTCTCTTTCCCCATCTCTCTTCCCCCCCCCCATCTCTCTTCCCCCCCATCTCTCTCCCCCCCATCTCTCTTCCCCCCCATCTCTCTTCCCCCCCCATCTCTCTTCCCCCCCATCTCTCTTCCCCCCCCATCTCTCTTCCCCCCCCATCTCTCTTCTCCCCCCCCATCTCTCTTCCCCCCCATCTCTCTTCCCCCCATCTCTCTTCCCCCCATCTCTCTTCCCCCATCTCTCTTCCCCCCCCATCTCTCTTCCCCCCCCCATCTCTCTTCCCCCCCCATCTCTCTTCCCCCCCCATCTCTCTCTTCCCCCCCCCCATCTCTCTTCCCCCCCCATCTCTCTTCCCCCCCATCTCTCTTCCCCCCCCATCTCTCTCCCCCCCCATCTCTCTTCCCCCCCCCATCTCTCTTCCCCCCCCATCTCTCTTCCCCCCCCCATCTCTCTTCCCCCCCCATCTCTCTTCCCCCCATCTCTCTCTTTCCCCCCCATCTCTCTCTTTCCCCCCCCCATCTCTCTCTTTCCCCCCCCCCCCATCTCTCTCTTCCCCCCCCCCATCTCTCACTTCTCCCATCTCTCTCTTCCCCCATCTCTCTCTTCCCCCATCTCTCTCTTCCCCCATCTCTCTCTTCCCCCATCTCTCTCTTCCCCCATCTCTCTCTTCCCCCATCTCTCTCTTCCCCCATCTCTCTCTCTTCCCCCCATCTCTCTCTTCCCCCCATCTCTCTCTTCCCCCCATCTCTCTCTTCCCCCATCTCTCTCTTCCCCCCCATCTCTCTCTTCCCCCCCATCTCTCTCTTCCCCCCCATCTCTCTCTTCCCCCATCTCTCTCTTCCCCCCATCTTTCTCTTCCCCCCATCTCTCTCTTCCCCCATCTCTCTCTTCCCCCCCATCTCTCTCTTCCCCATCTCTTTCCCCCCATCTCTCTCTCCCCCCCCATCTCTCTCTCCCCCCCCCATCTCTCTCTCCCCCCCATCTCTCTCTCCCCCCCTCAACTCTCTCTTCCACCCCCCTTCAACTCTCTCTTCCCCCTTCAACTCTCTCTTTCCCCCCCCCTCAACTCTCTCTTCCCCCCCCCCATCTCTCTTCCCCCCCCCATCTCTCTTCCCCCCCCCATCTCTTTTCTCCCCCCCCATCTCTTTTCTCCCCCCCCATCTCTTTTCTCCCCATCTCTTTTTCTCCCCATCTCTCTTTTCTCCCCATCTCTCTCTTTCCCCCCATCTCTCTCCCCCCCCATCTCTCTCCCCCCCCCCATCTCTCCTCTTCCCCCCCCCCCCCCCCCATCTCTCTCTTTCCCCATCTCTGTATTTTCTATGTTCTCTCTTCCCGGCCCACATCTCTCTCTCCACCTCTCTCCCCCCCCCCCCCCATCTCACCTCTTTCCCCCCCCCCCATCTCACCTCTCCCCCCCCCCATCTCACCTCTCCCCCCCCCCATCTCACCTCTTCCCCCCCCCCATCTCACCTCTTCCCCCCCCCCATCTCACCTCTTACCCCCCCCCATCTCACCTCTTCCCCCCCCCCATCTCACCTCTTTCCCCCCCCCCATCTCACCTCTCTTTCTCACCCCCCCCACACACCTCTCTCTTCCCCCCCCCCACACACCTCTCTCTTCCCCCCCCCCACACACCTCTCTCTTCCCCCCCCCCCACACACCTCTCTCTTCTCCCCCCCCCCCCACACACCTCTCTCTTCCCCCCCCCCACACATACACCTCCCTCTCCCCCCCCCACACACCTCTCTCTCCCCCCACACACCTCTCTCCCCCCCCCCCCACACACACCTCTCCCCCCACCTCTTCCCCCCCACACCTCTCCCCCCCCCCCACACACACACCTCTTCCCCCCCCCCCCACACACACCTCTTCTCCCCCCCCCCCCCCCCATCTCTCGTCCCCATCTCTCTCTCTCCCCTCATCTCTCTTTCCCCCATCTCTCTCCCACCTTCTCCCTACCCCTCGCTCCCTCTCTGCACCACACTCCCTCTCTCTCACCCCAACTCTCTCTCCCTCTCCCATTCTCTCTCTCCCTCTCCCATTCTCTCTCTCTCTCTCTCTCTCAGACGTGTCCACAATGCAATGTGATCTGTGTCGTCAGTTGCAGAGTGGGTGTCAGTTTCGGAACCAGCAGCACTGAGCCGGGCCGGGCTGGACCGGGAGGTGGGGGGCTGATCTGGGCTGGAGCGGGGGGGCTGATCTGGGCTGGAGCGGGGGGACTGGGCTGGGCTGGAGCGGGGGGACCGGGCTGGGCTGTGCTGAGCTGAGCGCTGGACCCACAACCCGGCAGCGACTGGGAGCTGGGACATGGCCGGAAGGCGGTGTGAACCGTGCACCTTGTGCCTCTTTGATGTGGACGGGACCCTCACCCCAGCCCGGCAGGTAAGTAGGGGGAGGGCAGGAGGACCTTGTCCAAGGTCAAACCCCCCAGGATCTCACACTGTGAACTGGAGGATCCACAGCTCAGTGTGTCCTGTGTGTGGTTTTTAAATTTACAGTACCCACTTATTTTTTTCCAATTAAGGGGAAATTTAGCACGGCCAATCCACCTAACCTGCACATCTTGGGGTTGTGGGGGTGAGACCCACGCAGACACGGGGAGAATGTGCAAACTCCACACGGACAGTGACCCAGAGCCGGGATCGAACCCGGGTCCTCGGCGCCAGTGTGTGTTTATGTGTGTGTGTAATGTGTGCATTCCAGTCTATCATGAGAATTGGCTCTCAGAGCCTCCTTCAAAAACACTGGATACGCAGAGGACAACACTCACATTGATCCCAAGAGCAGCTCAGTCTTTATTTATTTTTATTTAACAAAAAAAAACCTTTACGTGGAGAGGGCTGGCATGCAAAGAAAGGGTGGGGGGGGGGGAGAAGTAATGTGACACACTGTCCAGACCCCTATCTGGACAACTCCATCCAGTCAGCCCCAGAAGTGAACCCTCCCCATTAACATGGGGAATTAGGAATACTTGTCCGAACTGTTCATTTCTGGGGCTCTGGGCAATGCACTCGAGCCAGGGGTATGTTGGCCTTTGGAAGGATTTTAATTCGGACAAATGTGAGGTAATGCACTTTGGAAGGTCTAATACAGATGGGAAATATACAGTAAATGGCAGAACCCTGAAGGATATTGACAGGCAGAGGGATCTGGGTGTACAGGTCCACAGGTCATTGAAAGGGGCAACACAGGTGGAGATGGTAGTGAAGAAGGCAAACGGCATGCTTGCCTTCATCGGACGGGGCATTAAGTATAAAAATTACAAGTCATGCTGCAGATTATAGTTAGGCCACACTTGGAATTTAGTGTCCAATTCTGGTCGCCACACTACCAGAAGGATGTGGAGGCTTTGGAGAGAGTACAGAAGAGGTTTACCAGGATGTTGCCGGGTCTGGAGAGTATTAGGTATAAGGAGAAGTTGGAGAAATTTGGTTTGTTCTCACTGGAACGACGGAGGTTGAGGGGCGACCTGATAGAGGTCTACAAGATTATGGGGGGCATGGACAGAGTGGATAGTCAGAAGCTTTTTCCCAGGGTGGAAGAGTAAATTACATGGGGACATAGGTTTAAAGTGCGAGGGGCAAAGTTTAGAGATGTGTTTTTTGATTGGTTGATCAAATATGAAAGTAGACACTCTCCCGAGGCATTGCTCCCAGTTGGTACGAGGCCTGAAGGACAGGCTCAGCTCTGTGGGGTCCCCGATTAACATTGCACTCGCCCACTGACGTCCTAATGAAGCTGAGGGGGGGTTGCCACCCCTGACACACCGGTCTGCCACACACTGGTACGATCCCCACCAGCAGGGCCTCCTCCGCCTCCAAACTCGTCAGATTGCAAAGAGGAGCTTGACAGCCAGACAACTGGACAATCGTTAGGGGCAACACAGAGACACACTGGTTAGCGAGGTGCAGGTTAGGTGGATTGGCCATGGTCAATTGCCCCTCAGCATCCAAATGCGTGCAAGTTCGTTGGATGTGGGCAGCACGGTGGCGCCCTGCTGCCTCACTGCGCCGAGGTCCCAGGTTCGATCCCGGCTCTGGGTCACTGCCCGTGTGGAGTTTGCGCATTCTCCCCTTGTCTGCGTGGGTTTCGCCCCCACAACCCAAAGATGTGCAGGGTAGGTGGATTGGCCACGCTAAATCGCCCCTTAATTGGAAACAATTAATTGGGTACTCTAAATTATTTTTTTTTAAGTTTGTTGGATGTACGGGGCTAGGGTGAGGGAGTGGGCCTGGGTAGGGTGCTCTCCCAGAGGGTCGGTGTACACTCGATGGGCTGAATGGCCTCCTTCTGCACTGTAGGAATTCTATGGTTCTATGAACATAAAGGCAACGGGTATGGTGCAGGACTGATTGGCTGGGAGGTTTCCCAGGCTGAGGGGGAGATTTGAAAAGTTACTATTATTACCTTTGGCTTTTGAGCAGGTTGAGGGCCTCTTTGCTGATAATAGTCGATGTGATTCTGAGGCAGATTGCCGTGGGCTCAAGCCCCACATCCAGAAGCGTGCGCACAATCTGGGTCACTGTCCGTGTGGAGTTTGCACATTCTCCCAGTGTCTGCGTGGGTTTCGCCCCCACAACCCAAAGATGTGCAGGGTAGGGCAACACGGTGGCCCAGTGGGTTAGCACTGCTGCCTCACGGCGCCGAGGTCCCAGGTTCGATCCCGGCTCTGGGTCACTGTCCGTGTGGAGTTTGCACATTCTCCCCGTGTCTGCGTGGGTTTCGCCCCCACAACCCAAAGATGTGCAGGGTAGGTGGATTGGCCACACTAAATTGCCCCTTAATTGGAAAAAATGAATTGGCTACTCTAAATTTACAAATATATATATTTTTTAAAGCGTGCGCACAAAGTGCTGGACTGAGGGAGGGCTGCCTTGTCAAAAGTGTCATCTTTCCAATGGGACATTATATATTTTTTAATTTAGTGGCCAATCCACCTCCCCTGCACATATCTGGGATGTGGGGGTGAGACCCACGCAGACACGGGGAGAATGTGCAAACTCCACACGTGCAGTGACCCGGGGCCGGGATCGAACCCGGGTCCTCGGCGCCGTGAGGCAGCAGTGCTGACCACTGCGCCACCCAGTCTCTCCGGTAAATATCAATGACCCCACTGCATTGTGGTTAGCACTGGGACTTGTCCGGACTAACAACTAAACTCTCAATAAGCATCGCTTGGAGATGGGATGGGGGGAGAAGAACCACAATTGATCTGGACATTGTCATTGCTTCCTGTGGGAGCTTGCTGTGCACAAGTTAGCCCCATCACCATTAGCAGAGCAGCGACGCAAAGAGTACTTTATCGTTTTGGGTGTCCTGAGGTTGCATTTATTTCTGGGATGTGGGTGTCGCTGGGCTGGGACAACATTTATTGCCCATCCCTAGTTGCCCCTTGAGAAGGTGAAGGTGGTGGTGGTGAACCGCTTTGCTGAACCACCACGGTCCGTGTTGTGTATAAAGGCAAGTGTGACGGTGGGTTGCTTCCATTAGTGAGTTGAGAATTACCCCCACCCCTGCCGATCTGCCTCCGCTGTCTCTCCAGGTCAAGATCAAAAGCCCCAGCTGATTTGTCACAAATATAAACCAAATCGAACATTTTGGTGCAGGAGCCGTGAGAGACCCTTACCCCAACCCCCCTTATCCCCGCCCCCTCCCCACCCACCCGCCTTCTCATTTCCTCCCCCTTTCTCTCTCAGAAAATCGCGCCTGAGCTGGACGAGTTTTTCCAACAGCTGCGGAAGGTGGTGAAGATCGGTGTTGTGGGAGGGTCGGATTACATCAAGATAGCCGAGCAACTGGGGGAAGGAGAGGAAGGTGAGTCTGCCTGGCTTTGGGCGTGAGGGTGTGAAGCAGGAAATCGGGTTCTCCAGATTGTCTGGTCAGTTTCCCCAATGTGAGGCCCTTGAATTGTTTTTTTGCGAGGCCGCGCGTGGTTAATTTAACCCGGAAGGTGATCAGTGCGGAACCTTCCGGGCTGCTGTGTGTCAGCGTACAGTCCAAAGATGTGCAGGCTAGGTGGGGGTACAGGAATAGGGCGGAGGTTGTGAGCCTAGGTATGGGGCTCATTCGAAGGGCCGGCGCCGAACTGATGGGCTGAATGGCCTCCTCCTGCAGTGTAGGGATCCTGTGCTTCTGTGAAACGTTGGTCGGAAGCTCCCTTGGGGGGTACCAGCTCTGTCATGTCAGCTGGGCAGCCACCATGATGGTTCTTGGATGTACTGTCAGCATCGCTGAAAAAATAAAGAGACGGCTGTCAAAGCTTTGACATCTTGCACTCATCAGGACAGTTCGCAAGAAGTTGCCCAACTGTGACGAAGGAACAACAATTTATACTGCACAAGAAGAGAGTGTTGATTGTTTGGACTCTGATTGGTGAGGACATTGCAATGGAGAATTAGCATGGGAGAGTTAACTGCTCAGCTTTGGTCAAATTCAAACCAGGCAGGTCGATTCTGATTGGTCAAGATATTGCTCTGAGGAATGTACCAGGGAATGGCTGTTCCCTAAGCTTTTGTTTGAATGAAAAAGGTGCAATGAGTACACATGTTCCTCCTGTCTGTGTGTGATTATGTAGCTTCGAGCAAGCGAACCCGGCTGACGATCGTAAATTGGCTTAGAGCATAATTCTCAACATAATTGGGATTAGAACATAGAACATAGAACAATACAGCGCAGTACAGGCCCTTCGGCCCACGATGTTGCACCGAAACAAAAGCCATCTAACCTACACTATACCATTATCATCCATATGTTTATCCAATAAACTTTTAAATGCCCTCAATGTTGGCGAGTTCACTACTGTAGCAGGTAGGGCATTCCACGGCCTCACTACTCTTTGCGTAAAGAACCTACCTCTGACCTCTGTCCTATATCTATTACCCCTCAGTTTAAAGCTATGTCCCCTCGTGCCAGCCATTTCCATCCGCGGGAGAAGGCTCTCACTGTCCACCCTATCCAACCCCCTGATCATTTTGTATGCCTCTATTAAGTCTCCTCTTAACCTTCTTCTCTCCAACGAAAACAACCTTAAATCCATCAGCCTTTCCTCATAAGATTTTCCCTCCATACCAGGCAACATCCTGGTAAATCTCCTCTGCACCCGCTCCAAAGCCTCCACGTCCTTCCTATAATGCGGTGACCAGAACTGTACGCAATACTCCAAATGCGGCCGTACCAGAGTTCTGTACAGCTTCAACATGACCTCCTGACTCCGGAACTCAATCCCTCTACCAATAAAGGCCAACACTCCATAGGCCTTCTTCACCACCCTATCAACCTGGGTGGCAACTTTCAGGGATCTATGTACATGGACACCTAGATCCCTCTGCTCATCCACACTTCCAAGAACTTTACCATTAGCCAAATATTCCGCATTCCTGTTATTCCTTCCAAAGTGAATCACCTCACACTTCTCTACATTAAACTCCATTTGCCACCTCTCAGCCCAGCTCTGCAGCTTATCTATATCCCTCTGTAACCTGCTACTTCCTTCCACACTATCGACAACACCACCGACTTTAGTATCGTCTGCAAATTTACTCACCCACCCTTCTGCGTCTTCCTCTAGGTCATTGATAAAAATGACAAACAGCAACGGCCCCAGAACAGATCCTTGTGGTACTCCACTTGTGACTGAACACCATTCTGAACATTTCTCATCAACCACCAACCTCTGTCGTCTTTCAGCTAGCCAATTTCTGATCCACATCTCTAAATCACCCTCAATCCCCAGCCTCCGTATTTTCTGCAATAGCCTACCGTGGGGAACCTTATCAAACGCTTTGCTGAAATCCATATACACCACATCAACTGCTCTACCCTCGTCTACCTGTTCAGTCACCTTCTCAAAGAACTCGATAAGGTTTGTGAGGCATGACCTACCCTTCACAAAGCCATGCTGACTATCCCTGATCATATTATTCCTATCTAGATGATTATAAATCTTGTCTCTTATAATCCCCTCCAAGACTTTACCCACTACAGACGTGAGGCCCACCGGTCTATAGTTGCCGGGGTTGTCTCTGCTCCCCTTTTTGAACAAAGGGACCACATTTGCTATCCTCCAGTCCTCTGGCACTATTCCTGTAGCCAATGATGACATAAAAATCAAAGCCAATGGTCCAGCAATCTCTTCCCTGGCCTCCCAGAGAATCCTAGGATAAATCCCATCAGGTCCTGGGGACTTATCTATTTTCAGCCTGTCCAGAATTGCCAACACCTCTTCCCTACGTACCTCAATGCCATCTAATCTATTTACCTGGAGCGCAGCATTCTCCTCCACAACATTATCTTTTTCCTGAGTGAATACTGACGAAAAATGTTCATTTAGTATCTTGCCTATCTCTTCAGACTCTACACACAACTTCCCATCCCTGTCCTTGACTGGTCCTACTCTTTCCCTAGTCATTCGCTTATTCCTGACATACCTATAGAAAGCTTTTGGATTTTCCTTGATCCTTCCTGCCAAATACTTCTCATGTCCCCTCCTTGCTCGTCTTAGCTCTCTCTTTAGATCCTTCCTCGCTACCTTGTAACTATCCATCGACCCAACTGAAACTTCACACCTCATCTTCACATAGGCCTCCTTCTTCCTCTTAACAAGAGATTCCACTTCTTTGGTAAACCACGGTTCCCTCGCTCGGCACCTTCCTCCCTGCCTGACCGGTACATACTTATCAAGAACACTCAGTAGCTGATCCTTGAACAAGCTCCACTTATCCAGTGTGTCCAACACTTGCAGCCTACTTCTCCACCTTATCCCCCCAAGTCACGTCTAATGGCATCATAATTTCCCTTCCCCCAGCTATAACTCTTGCCCTGCGGTGTATACTTATCCCTTTCCATCCTTAACGTAAACGTCACCGAATTGTGGTCACTGTCCCCAAAGTGCTCACCTACCTCCAAATCCAACACCTGGCCTGGTTCATGACCGAAAACCAAATCCAATGTGGCCTCGCCTCTTGTTGGCCTGTCAACAAACTGTGTCAGGAAGCCCTCCTGCACACACTGTACAAAAAATGACCCATCTAATGTACTCGAACTATATCTTTTCCAGTCAATATTTGGAAAGTTAAAGTCTCCCATAATAACTACCCTGTTACTTTCGCTCTTATCCAGGATCATCCTCGCCATCCTTTCCTCTACATCCCTAGAACTATTTGGAGGCCTATAAAAAAACTCCCAACAGGGTGACCTCTCCTTTCCTGTTTCTAACCTCAGCCCATACTACCTCGGAAGATGAGTCCCCATCTAGCATCCTCTCCGCCACCGTAATACTGCTCTTGACTAGCAGCGCCACACCTCCCCCTCTTTTGCCTCCTTCTCTGAGCTTACTAAAACACCTAAACCCGGGAACCTGCAACATCCATTCCTGTCCCTGCTCTATCCATGTCTCCGAAATGGCCACAACATCGAAGTCCCAGGTACCAACCCATGCTGCCAGTTCCCCTACCTTATTTCATATACTCCTGGCATTGAAGTAGACACACTTCAAACCACCTCCCTGAACACTGGCCCCCTCCTGCGACGTCAAATCTGAGCTCCTGACCTCCATACTCTCATTCTCCCTTACCCTAAAACTACAATCCAGGTTCCCATGCCCCTGCTGCATTAGTTTAAACCCCCCCCCCCCCAAAGAGCACTAACAAATCTCCCCCCCCAGGATATTTGTGCCCCTCAGGTTCAGATGTAGACCATCCTGTCTGTAGAGGTCCCACCTTCCCCAGAAAGAGCCCCAGTTATCCAGAAATCTGAATCCCTCCCGCCTGCACCATCCCTGTAGCCACGTGTTTAATTGCTCTCTCTCCCTATTCCTCATCTCACTATCACGTAGCACGGGCAACAACCCAGAGATAACAACTCTGTTTGTTCTAGTTCTGAGCTTCCATCCTAGCTCCCTGAAAGCCTGCCTGACATCCTTATCCCCTTTCCTACCTATGTCGTTAGTGCCAATGTGGACCACGACTTGGGGCTGCTCCCCCTCCCCCTTAAGGACCCGGAAAACACGATCCGAGACATCACGTACCCTTGCACCTGGGAGGCAACATACCAAACGTGCGTCTCTCACGCTCCCACAAAATCTCCTATCTGTGCCCCTGACTATCGAGTCCCCAATTACTAATGCTCTGCTCCTCTCCCCCCTTCCCTTCTGAGCAACAGGGACAGACTCCGTGCCAGAGGCCCGTACCCCATGGCTTACCCCTGGTAAGTCCCCCCCCCCCCCCCCCCCACAAGTATCCAAAGCGGTATACTTGTTTCTCAGGGGAACGACCGCAGGGGATCCCTGCACTGACTGCTTTTTCCCAGTCCCTCTTACAGTTACCCATCTATCTCCAATCTTTGGTGTAACTAATTCCCTGAAGCTGCTATCTATGACCCCCTCTGCCTCCCGAATGATCCGAAGTTCTTCCAACTCCAGCTCCAGTTCCCTAACTCGGTCTTGGAGGAGCTGGAGATGGCAGCACTTCCTGCAGGTAAAATCAGCAGGGACACTAACTGCATCCCTCACCTCAAACATCCTGCAGGAGGAACATTGCACTCCCTTCCCTGCCATTCCTCTAACTTTCTAACAAGATCTGGCTAACAACTAAATTAAATTTTTTATATAAAAAAAAATATTAATAACAATAATAAAATATGGTACTTACCTCACACCAAAGGGTTTTATTATTAGGTTAGAGGAGGAGGGCGGGTGGGAGACACTACACGCGTAGTGTCTCGGGTTTCCTCTTGACTATTGTTTAGCAAACGTTGTCCAATTGTGGAAACATATTCAATGTTGGACACTGTTTTGGTGAAGGGACATGTGGTTTGATATGATCCACCAGTCTGACGTGCAGCCTACATACCTGGCATCACACCAACACTGAAATTCATATACTACATTACTCATTAGTCTGATAGGCAGAACATCTTTTTAATGGTGATAGAGAACCCCTCAGAAAGGTTTAGAGGAAAGAGAGTTCATCGCCCTGCTCCATTTCAAAGGTGAATTTGAGCCCAGGATTAAGCCCAGAAGGAAATTGTCACAGGCAGCTGTGGATTAAAATAAAGCAAACATATCCACGTATCAGAAATATGCAAGGCCGAGGTGTCATTCCATCAAAAGGCTTCTCATGCAAACCGGTGGAGATATTTGTGAGAGCGGAGCCTAAACACCTGTTGGCTGAGCCCCCAGCTCCCTGGGGTTCCTACCTCAGGGCAATGCTGTGACCAGTCGGAGTCGACCTGCCCAGTTCGAATTTGGAAAAAACTGGGCAGTTAAATGTTCCCTGCTGCACTCTCCATAGCAACGTCTCCACCAATCAGAGTCCAATCAGCACTCTCTTCTCATGCTGTAGAAGTTGTCTCCCCCCCCCCCCCCCCGTTACTGTCGGCAATTTCTTGCGAGCTGATGAGTGCAAAATGAAAAGCTTCCATAGCATGACTTTATTTTCCGCAATACTTCGGTTCTGCGCTACCAGGCGGCGATTAGTGGGGTTTTTAACATAGAATTTACAGTGCAGAAGGAGGCCATTCGGCCCATCGAGACTGCACCGGCTCTTGGAAAGAGCACCCTACCCAAGGTCAACACCTCCACCCGATCCCCATAACCCAGTAACCCCACCCGACACTAAGGGCAATTTTGAACACTAAGGGCAATTTATCATGGCCAATCCACCCTTTTTTCTGGCCCTTTATGCGGCGTTGCACCCCTGCCGTGGGACACTGCGACGGCGAAGGGTGACATGAACGGGAAACCCCGTTGATGTCTGCGGGACCAGAAGATTCCACCACCGCTGCAGGACATCCGTGGAGGGGGAGGGAAATCCCACCCACTTTGTGTTGTCGATAGTCAGAAGGAAGTGCTCTTTCTGCAGCCATTCCCTTGCACACTGCCCCCAGCCAGAGGAGCATGTTGGGAGTCCGAGCTGATCTGAACACCGTACCTCATGCTTACCCGCCTCTCCCTTCCTTTCTGCAGTCATTCAGAAATTCGATTACGTCTTTGCTGAAAATGGAACAGTCCAGTACCGAGATGGAAAATTCATCACCAAGGAGGTAGGTTCATCAATCAACCAAGCGACGCTTGAGTGAAGGTGGGACGGTAACATCACCCCCAAGGCCATAACCGCTGACCTAAACCCAGGAGGGGTACAGGGGCATGGGGAGAGCGCGGGGCATGGGGTTGAGATAGAGAATCAGCCGCGGTCACATTGATCGGCGGCCCAGGCACCAACCGCCGAACGACCGATTCCTGCTCCTGTTTTCAATGTTTCTGGGTTCCACACGGCATTTAGTTTCACCAACACAGCACTTAAGTCCAAAACGGACGGTGGCACAGTGGGTTAGCCCTGCTGCCTCACGGCGCCGAGGTCCCAGGTTCGATCCCGGCCCCGGGTCACTGTCCGTGTGGAGTTTGCACATTCTCCCCGTGTCTGCGTGGGTTTTGCCCCCACAATCTAAAGATGTGCAGGGGCAATTTAGCGTGGCCAATCCACCTACCCTGCACATCTTTGGGTTGTGGGGGCGAAACCCACGCTGACACGGGGAGAATGTGCAAACTCCACACGGACGGTGACCCAGGGCCGGGATCGAACCTGGGACCTCGGCGCCGTGAGGCAGCAGTGCTAACCACTGCGCCACCGTGCCGCCCTAAATAACTTTGTCAATAGTGAAGAGGGATCCCGTCTCTGGGTCACTGTCCGTGTGGAGTTTGCACATTCTCCCCGTGTCTGCGTGGGTTTCGCCCCACAACACAAAGATGTGCAGGGTAGGTGGATTGGCCACGCTAAATTGCCCCTTAATTGGAAAAAATGAATTGGGTACTCTAAATTTTTTTTTTTAAATACTGAAGATGGAGACATGTCACCAAGGCGTTTGTCTTGCCCACTTCAGGGTAAATACTACTCGCCTGAAGTATAAATTGTTGTGGTAATTTGAAATTTGCCATTCTTGCATTTGTCCTGATGTGTGCGAAATGAAAAGCTTCAACATGCCTCTCTTTTCAGTGAGATTCACGATCTGCACTAAAATGCTATATGAACTTGGCAGGTCGGGCAGCATCTGTGGAAAGAGCAAGAGTGAACCTTTCAGCCCCTCTCATCAGAACCTCATAGAATCCCTGCAGTGCAGAGGGAGGCCATTCGGCCCATCATGTCTGCACCAGCCCTCTGAAAGAGCACTCCACCCAAACCCATTTCCCACCCCCAAAACCCTTTAACCTAACCTCCACGTCCCTGGATACCAAGGGGAGTTTAGCATGGCCAATCCACCGGACCTGCGACGGTCATTCCCAGTGTCCCTGTCCCTGTTTTTATCACAAAAACTAGGAGCCAGGTGGAGGCCAGTCGGCCCTTCGAGTGGGAAGTGCCTGCCTCACAGATGTTGAACTGTACTGTGACGCAGTCTGCAGTTGAATAGCTAACGAAGGCTTTGTCGAAGCTCACACGTAAAAGACTGTTTTGGGGTCCTGGGTTGAAAGGCAAGGAGAGATTGAAACTGACGAGACGGGATCCTGAAACAGAACTTGAGTGAATGGGGCAGAAATGTCAGAGGTAATGTCCAACATGGAGGATAGTTGGTCAACAGGGTCTGAGCCCAGCAACTTGGTCTGGACAAAACATACAGACATAAACAGTGTCAAATCTATTGGATAAAAGTGTTGCATCCGTCTCGGGCAAGTGTCTCCCAGGTGTGAGCGGGGTCAGTGTTGAGGAGGAAGGGGCTCTCTGGGAGAGTGTAGCCACCTGGGTTGGCCACTTCCCGACTTAAAATGGAGATCCGCAAAGAATGCAGGGAAGTTCAGTCAGGCCGGGAAAAACTGGCAGGTGCAAAGTTCCTGTGTATTAAAACTTGCAGAAGCCCAGACAGCACTGAAACCAACAGCCATCTGCATACTAATGAGCGATCCCCGGGAACAATCGAAACATTTAAGGTGAATAAGGCCAAGCCAGACTCCTCGGCGCCAGCAGGAGCCAAGACAAAGGAAGACCGACGGACACTCGGGAACCGCCCAGCGATCAGGGAACAGCTCCAGCATTGGAGAAATCGATCCAAGTGATCGGAACGCAGTCCAATCACTTGGAACAGGTACGGGGTCCGCCCCGAACGGCCCCTGGGGACTATAAAGTAGAGTCCCCAAGTTCAATTCGTCCTTCTTGGCAGGGTCACTCAGCAGCTCGAAACAACCCTTGACAGTGACCTGCCTAGCCGCTACATCAACCAAGTAAGTCTCCAGTCGACGCTCGCTACGAGATAGGCGCTCCGAGCTACCAGTCCATACCAGCTTTGAATCCCGCAGACTCAGAATCGAACGAAAGGCCATTTGTTCCCCTGACCTGGTGGGCCAGTCCGAAGCTAAGTATAGGCCTTTTAGTGTTAGAGATAGTCTAGTAAGTAGAGTTTTATGCATGAGTAGTGATTTACTGTGTATAATAAATGTGTTTTCGATTTAAATCTTACTAATTTTCGAGTTATTGACCATTACTTGAACTTGAACCTCGTGGTGGTATCATAAAGATACCTGGCGACTCGAGAGCAAGGGTTATAAAACAGAGCAAATTAAATAAAGACACAAAGGGCAACACATTAAGAGCCAACCAAAGTTAGCAACAAGTGGTCTCACCAGGTCTGGAGGCTGTTCCTCGCAGGGTGTCGGGCAGCGAGGGTTAGCTGCTGACCCTGTGGAAGGCTCTGTATCCCTGGGGCTTGAGATAAAAGATTTTAAATCGACGAGACGTGGACCAGCAAGAAGGGGAAGCTTCTTCCCCCGGGGAATTGTGAGGATTCGAGGGTTGGTGAGGACGGTATTCATTCCCAGTGTTTGTGGCTGAGGGTGGAGTGATGTGGATTGGGGAGTGGGGAATGCAGGAGGAATACGGGGTGGAGGCGAACACTGGGTGATGGGCAGAATGGCCTGATCCAGGTGGTGATGTGTTTTGGAGTCTCACTGGGAATATTAGTGATGAAATAAATGACCAAAAAAAGTCCAAAAGAAATGTGGATGGAATGTGGAGCTGAAATGTGAGAATCTGTCCCTGGACTTTGCTCTTTATTGTTTTGGTATGTTCCACTTTCACATCCCTTTTTAACCAGTGTGTCTCCACCACCACCCCTCCCCCCTTACCCTCCTCAACATTCCCCTCCCTCCCCCACACTCTCCCCTCCTCACCCTCCCCTCCTCACCAACCCCAACCTTCTTCCTCCCGTCCTCACCCCCTCACCCTCCTCCCTCCCCCACCCTCTCTCCCTCCCCCTCCCTCCTACTCCCACCCTCCTCATTCTTCCCATTTTCTCCCTCTCTTCCCTCACCACCCCCCTCCCACTTAAGTACCTCCACTCTCTGTCCTCTCCCTCCCTCCCCCACCCATCTACCTCCCTCCCCACCCATCTACCTCCCCTCCCCCCACCCATCTGCTTCCCCTCCCCCACCCATTCCCCTCCCCCACCCATCCCCTCCCCCACCCATTCCCCTCCCCCAACCCATTCCCCTCCCCCACCCAATCCCCTCCCCCACCCATTCCCCTCCCCACCCATTCCCCTCCCCCACCCATTCCCCACCCCCACCCATCCCCTCCCCCACCCATCCCCTCCCCCACCCATTCCCCCCCCCACCCATTCCCCTCCCCCACCCATCCCCCCCCCACCCATTCCCCTCCCCCACCCATTCCCCTCCCCCACCCATTCCACCTCCCCCACCCACTACCTCCCCCACCCATCTACCTCCCCCAACCCATCTACCTCCCCACCCATCTACCTCCCCCACCCATCTACCCCCCCCACCCATCTACCCCCCACCCATCTACCCCCCACCCATCTACCTCCCCCACCCATCTACCTCCCCCACCCACTACCTCCCCCACCCATCTACCCCCCCACCCATCTACCCCCCCCACCCACCAACCCCCCCACCCATCTCACTCCCCCTCCCCCACCCATCTCACTCCCCTCCCCCACCCATCTCACTCCCCTCCCCCACCCACTCACTCCCCTCCCCCACCCATCTCACTCCCCTCCCCCACCCATCTCACTCCCCTCCCCCACCCACTCACTCCCCCCCCCACCCATCACACTCCCCTCCCCCACCCATCTCACTCCCCTCCCCCACCCATCTCACTCCCCCCTCCCCCACCCATCTCACTCCCCCACCCCCACCCATCTCACTCCCCCTCCCCCACCCAACTCACACCCCCTCCCCCACCCATCTCACTCCCCCTCCCCCACCCATCTCACTCCCCCTCCCCCACCCATCTCACTCCCCCCTCCCCCACCCACTCACTCCCCCTCCCCCACCCATCTCACCCCCCTCCCCCACCCATCTCACTCCCCCTCCCCCACCCATCTCACTCCCCCCTCCCCCACCCATCTCACTCCCCCACCCCCACCCATCTCACTCCCCCTCCCCCACCCAACTCACTCCCCCTCCCCCACCCATCTCACTCCCCCCACCCCACCCATCTCACACCCCCTCCCCCACCCATCTCACTCCCCCCCCCCACCCATCTCACTCCCCCACCCCCACCCATCCACTCCGCCTCCCCCACCCATCTCACTCCCCTCCCCCACCCATCTCACTCCGCCTCCCCCACCCACTCACTCCCCCTCCCCCACCCATCTCACTCCCCCTCCCCCACCCATCTCACTCCCCCCTCCCCCACCCATCTCACTCCCCCTCCCCCACCCATCTCACTCCCCCTCCCCCACCCATCTCACTCCCCCTCCCCCACCCATCTCACTCCCCCTCCCCCACCCATCTCACTCCCCCTCCCCCACCCATCTCACTCCCCTCCCCCACCCATCTCACTCCCCCTCCCCCACCCATCTCACTCCCCCTCCCCCACCCATCTCACTCCCCCTCCCCCACCCATCTCACTCCCCCTCCCCCACCCATCTCACTCCCCCTCCCCACCCATCTCACTCCCCCTCCCCACCCATCTCACTCCCCCTCCCCCACCCATCTCACTCCCCCTCCCCCACCCATCTCACTCCCCTCCCCCACCCATCTCACTCCCCCTCCCCCACCCATCTCACTCCCCCTCCCCCACCCATCTCACTCCCCCTCCCCACCCTTCTCACTCCCCCTCCCCCACCCTTCTCACTCCCCCTCCCCCACCCATCTCACTCCCCCTCCCCCACCCATCTCACTCCCCCTCCCCCACCCATCTCACTCCCCCTCCCCCACCCATCTCACTCCCCCCTCCCCCCACCCATCTCACTCCCCCACCCATCTCACTCCCCCTCCCCACCCATCTCACACCCCCTCCCCCACCCATCTCACTCCCCCTCCCCCACCCATCTCACTCCCCCTCCCCCACCCATCTCACTCCCCCTCCCCCACCCATCTCACTCCCCCTCCCCCACCCATCTCACTCCCCCCTCCCCCACCCATCTCACTCCCCCTCCCCCACCCATCTCACTCCCCCCTCCCCCACCCATCTCACTCCCCCTCCCCCACCCATCTCACTCCCCCTCCCCCACCCATCTCACTCCCCCTCCCCCACCCATCTCACTCCCCCTCCCCCACCCATCTCACTCCCCCCTCCCCCACCCATCTCACTCCCCCTCCCCCACCCCATCACTCATGTCTCTTCCCTCTCCTCCCTCCCTTCTCCCCTTTTACCCTCTCGCTACCCTCCCACGCCCCCCTCTTCTCCTTCCATCGATTCCAACTCTCCTCTTGCCCCTCTCCCCTGCTTCCACTCCCTCATTCCCTCCCCCTCCTCTCTGGCTCCCTTCCCCCTCCTTCTCCTTCCATTTTCTCTCTCTCCCTCCCCTCCCCACCCATCTCATTTCCCCCCCCTCTCCCTCGCCCATCTCCCCCTCCTCCCTCGCCCATCTCCCCCTCCTCCCTCGCCCATCTCCCCCTCCTCCCTCGTCCATCTCCCCCTCCTCACTCGCCCATCTTCCCCCTCTCCCTTGCCCATCTACCCCTCCTCTACCCCTGCTATTCCCTCCCCTGCCCTCCCTCACAAATCTCCATTCCCTTCCCTCCCCCTCCCTCTCCTCCCCCTCCCTCTCCTCCCTCCCCTCCCCTCCCTCCCTCCCCTCCCTCACCTCCCTCCCCTCCCTCCCCTCCCTCCCCTCCCCTCCCCTCTCCCCCTCCCTCCCCTCCCTCCCTCCCCTCCTCCCTCCCCTCTCCCTCCCCCTCTCCCTCCCCCTCTCCCTCCCCCTCTCCCTCCCCCCTCTCCCTCCCCCACTCCCTCCCCCTCTCCCTCCCCCTCTCCCTCCCCCTCTCCCTCCCCCTCTCCCTCCCCCTCTCCCTCCCCCTCTCCCTCCCCCCCTCTCCCTCCCCCTCTCCCTCCCCCTCTCCCTCCCCTCTCCCTCCCCTCTCCCTCACCCCCTCCCTCACCCTCTCCCTCCCCCTCTCCCTCCCCCTCTCCCTCCCCCCTCCCCTCCCCCTCCCTCCTCCCTCCTCCCTCCCCCTCCCCCTCCCCCCTCCCCCTCCCCCTCCCTCTCCCCCTCCCCCTCCCCTCCCCCCTCCCCCTCCCTCTCCCCCCTCCCCCTCCCTCTCCCTCTCCCTCCCCTCCCCCTCCCCCCTCTCCCTCTCCTCCCCCTCCCTCCCCCTCCCCCTCCCTCCCCTCCCCCCTCCCCCTCCCCTCCCCCTCCCCCTCCCCTCCCCTCCCCTCCCTCCCCTCCCCTCCCCTCCCCTCCCCTCCCCTCCCCTCCCCTCCCTCTCCCTCCCTCCCTCATCCCTCCCCTCC
Source organism: Scyliorhinus torazame (assembly GCF_047496885.1). Classification (NCBI taxonomy): domain Eukaryota; kingdom Metazoa; phylum Chordata; class Chondrichthyes; order Carcharhiniformes; family Scyliorhinidae; genus Scyliorhinus; species Scyliorhinus torazame. The sequence goes on from NC_092735.1 coordinate 5,513,126, forward strand.
CTCCCTCTCCTCCCCCTCCTCTCCCTCTCCCTCCCCTCCCCTCCCCCCCCCTCTCCTCCCCACCCCCTCTCCTCCCTCCCTCTCCTCCCTCTCCTCCCCTCCTCTCCTCCCCTCCTCTTCCTCTCCCTCCCCCTCCCTCCCTCTCCCCCTCCCCCTCCCTCCCTCTCCCCCTCCCCCTCCCTCCCCCCCCTCTCCCTCCCCTCCCTCTCCCTCTCCTCCCCCTCCCTCTCCCTCCCTTCCCCCTCCCTCCCCCTCCCTCTCCCTCCCTCTCCTCCCTTCCCCCTCCCTTCCCCCTTCCTCCCTCCCCCTCCCTCTCCCCCTCTCCCTCCCTCCCTCTCCCTCCCTCTCCCCCTCTCCCCCTCTCCCCCTCTCCCCTCTCCCTCCCCTCCTCTCCCCTCCTCTCCCCCTCCCTCCCCTCCCTCCCCTCCCCTCCCTCTCCTCCCTCCCCTCCCCCTCCCTCTCCTCCCCTCCTCTCCTCCCCTCCTCTCCCTCCCCTCCTCTCCCTCCTCTCCTTCCTCTCCCTCTCCCTCCCTTCCCCCTCCTCCTCCTCTCCCTCCCCCTCCCTCTCCCTCCCTCTCCCTCTCCCTCCCTCTCCCTCTCTCCCCCTCTCCTCCTCTCCTCCTCTCCCCCTCCCCTCCCCTCCCCTCCCCTCCCCTCCCTCTCCCCTCCCCCTCCTCTCCCTCTCCCCCTCTCCCTCCCCTCCCCTCCCCTCTCCTCCCCTCCTCTCCCTCCCCTCCCCTCCCCCTCCCTCTCCTTCCTCCTCCTCTCCCTCTCCCTCTCCCCCTCCCCTCCCCTCCCCTCTCCTCCCCTCCCCTCTCCTCCCCTCCCTCTCCTCCCCTCCCCTCCTCTCCCTCTCCCTCCCCTCCTCCCTCTCCCCTCCCCCTCCCCCCTCCCTCCTCCCTCCTCTCCTCCCTCCCTCCCTCCCTCCTCTCCCCCTCTCCTCTCCCCTCCTCCCCTCCCTCCCCTCCCCTCTCCCACTCCCCTCTCCCCCCTCCCCCCTCCCCTCTCCCTCCCTCCTCTCCTCCCCCTCCTCTCCCTCCCTTCCTCCCTCCCCTTCCCTCCTCCTTCCTCTCCCTCTCCCTCCCTCTCCCCTCCCTCTCTCCCCTCTCCCCCTCTCCCCCTCTCCTCCCCT